>NC_055991.1:12886342-12986479 GCF_018446385.1 Zingiber officinale | reverse complement strand
TCCCAACTTGGTGGAATCACACACCCGATCTTCAACCAATCAGGAATTGAACATCTTGACTGGGTTTAGTCAACCCTGCACACTTGATAACAAAGTTAGACTACGACAACACCTAACTTAACTCACTTGTCATTCATCAAAACCTAAGTTAGACCGTTAATGCAAATTATACCAACACCCCCCCCCCCCTCAAACAAAGGATCACAGGGTTCCCCTTAAGCATCGAGTTACTCTTAACATTCTTAGAGCCTCCTCTTGAGCATCGGGTCACTCTTGACATGCTCAGGGCCTCCCCTCAAGCATTAGGTCACTAACCTACTCAGGGTCTCCCCTACTTCATTCAAGGTTTCACCTACATAGTTCAATCTTGGATCATGGCTCTGGCTCATGCTTCTTCCGATGATTAGTCCGATGAAGAACGACTCCACTCTGATACCAATTGTTAGGACCAAAAGAATTTAAATATCTCCATAATGGTATGATATTGTCCACTTTGGGCCTAAGCCCTCATAGTTTTGCTCTTGAGCTCTACCCAAAAGGGTTCATACCAATGGAGATATCTTTTTCTTATAAACTCATGATCTTTTCCTATGTGTTTTCAATGTTGGACTATGTTTGCAACCTTGCAACTCCAACAGAGAGCAATGATTTTTTAAATACAAATGTGTTTGAAAAATCTAATTCGTGTTTAACAAATACTGCTCTCAATATATTGGGTCAAATTAATGTTTAAAGGAATAAATATAATAAGAAAAGGTAAAAGAACACATATTAACTAGTTCATGTCAATCTGAGAATGTTTGGTCCATCAGCAAAATTGGTTGATGGACCAAACATCCTTGGATCGCAGGATCAACATGAAACTAGTTTCCATGTATTTTGATAGTTCTCTTGATTATATTCATGCTCTCAAATATTAATTTGATCTAATATGTTGAGAGCAGTGATTTTTTGAACATGAATATGTTTGAAAAATATAATTAATATTCAAAAAATTATTACTCTCAATATATTAGGTCAAATTGATATTTAAGAGCATGAATATAATAAGAAGACCTAAACGAATACATAAGAACTAGTTTCATGTCAATCCGAGAACATTTGGTCCATCAACCAGTTTTGCTCAAAATCGACTGATGGACCAAACATTCTCAGATTAACATGAAAATAGTTTCTATGTGTTCATTTAGTTCTCTTTATTATATTCATGCCCTCAAATATCAATTTGACCTAATATAACTGAGAGTGGTGATTTTTTTAACACAAATTAGATTTTTCGAATACATTTGTGTTCAAAAAATTATTGCTCTTAATATATTATATCAAATTAACGTTTGAGAGCATGGATATAATCAGTAGAACTAGACAAACACATAGAGACTAGTTTCATATCATTCTGAGTTGTCTAGGTTCATCAAACATCTATTTGATCCAATATATAGAGAGTAGTGATTTTTTTAACACGAATTAGATATTTTGAACATATTCATATTAAAAACATCATTGCTATCAATATATTAGGTTAAATTGACGTTTACGAGAATAAATATAATTAGGAGAAATATACGAATACATAGAAACTAGTTTCATGTCAATTTGAGGTCGTTTGTGATGGTCCCAGTTTGGCTGACATGAGGGGTGAATTGCATGTAAGTTAGAATTTAAATCTTCTATTGCTTGTAAGGGACACAAGGAATTTATTTGGTTTGCAATATGGGTGGTTGCTAATCAAAGGAAGAATTGAGATCACTAAAAGTTTCCTTTCTTGGAGGCGGAGAAGCCCCTTACATCATTGAAAGAACAAACAATTAAAAATGAAGATTACAGAAGTTAAAGCAAGTGTGTTGTTTTGAATTCCTAGGACTAGGGCCCTATTTATAGCCCATAGATCGAAATAGCCATTTTGATGATGTGGCACTCCCAAACTCCTAGACCCAATCCTAGCGCCCCCAGCGGTGCAAATTATCAGCTTTGCAATGGCTTGGGGATAAAATTTCATCCCCGCCCGAGCCCCTAGACTGGTCCAGACTCCTGGAGTGTTGCTGATATGGATCCAAGACCTATCCACGCTGCAATGGTTTCTAAAAGTCACCCTGATCGGTACCAGGGTGGTCTAGGTGCCTAGAGTCTGGGCACCCAGACCTAGTCCAAGCGCCTAGACAAGTCAACTTTGCGCTAACTTGTCTGGCTTCTGCTCTAGTAGCTTGGGTGATTCTCCAGTTATCCAGAGTTGAGCTCACCATAATCTAATTCAGGCCTTCTCTCCTCGAGCAGTCTTCCGCTTTGGCTTCTCGTCTCTCGAAAGCACCACATGTGTCTTTCTCACTCTACCAGTGTACTCTTCCACAGCTTCTCCTCCCTCGAATGCACCGATCCCTTTGACTCGCTTCCCATATCATCCTTCTTGTCCACTGTGTCTTCTGCTCGACTTCTTGTGTTCCTAAGTTCCTTCACACTTAGACATAAGGATCAAAATTTAACATGACTTGACTTGGTTGACCACATCAAAACCAACTCGGAGTACTTACAGTTTGGTCCATCAACCAATTTTGGTCAACGACCTCAGATTGACATGAAACTAACTCCTATATGTTCGTCTACTTTTCCTGATTATATTCATGCCCGTAAACATCAATTTGACCAAATATATTGAGAGTAGTGATGTTTTGAACATGAATATATTTGAAAAATCTAATTCATATTCAAAAAATCACGACTCTTAATATATTGATCAAATTGATGTATAGGGGCATAAATATAATAAGGAGAACTAAACAAACATATAGAAACTAGTTTCATATCAATCCGAGAACGTTAGGTCCATCACTAGATTTTGGACCAAACGATCTAGGATTGATATGAAATTAGTTCTCCCATGTTCATGTACCTCTTCTGATTATATTCATGTTCTCAAATATCAATTTGACCATTTATATTGAGAGCGATTATTTTTTGAACGTGAATTAGATTTTTCAAATATATTCATGTTCAAAAAATTACCGCTTCAATATTTGATCAAATTAACAAGTGCATGAATATAATCAAGAGAAGTAGACTAAGACATTTGAGCTAATTTCATTTCAATCCAAAGTCATTTGGTCAATCAGCCAATTTTACTAACATCTACTCGGTAAAATAAATTTTATCCAAAAATTCTATGAAAATCCATTTAGATTATTTTTCAAAAAAAATAAATGGTTCAATGAATCTTCAACTTTTTACCGAACTAGTCGGTAAGTTTATGAAATTACTAAATCGCATAGGTTAATTTCAAATTATCAAATCACATATCTACTTCCTATTTTACCCCTAATCAGCCGACTAATTTAAAAAATGAGTCGAGTCGATTACTATTTGAAAATCAGTCGACTGATTTTTAACACCAGTCGAATCCATTTCTCTCTGTGTTGAAGTTTCGAACAAATCAGTCGACTGATAATGAAAATCAGTCAACTGATAATGAAAATCAGTCATATCGATTTGCTTCTATATCAAAGTCATTTTTGGGCAAAACTGGTTGATGGATCAAATGTCCTCGTATTGACATAAAATTAATTCTTATGTCTTTGAATTTTTTTAATACAAATTAAATTTTTCAAACATATTTATATTCAAAAAAATCACTGCTCTCAAGATATTGGGTTAAATTGATGTTTAAGGACATGGAT
The DNA here is from genome assembly GCF_018446385.1 of Zingiber officinale. NCBI lineage: Eukaryota > Viridiplantae > Streptophyta > Magnoliopsida > Zingiberales > Zingiberaceae > Zingiber > Zingiber officinale. The sequence continues at coordinate 12,982,811 of NC_055991.1, read as the reverse complement.
ATAATCAAAAGAACTAGTTGAACACATAAGAACTAATTTCATGTCAATTCGAGGTTGTTTATTCCATCAACCGATTTTATTCAAAATCAACTTTAATACAGAAGCAAATCGATTCAGCTGATTTTCATTATCAGTCAATTGATTTACTCGAAACATCAACATATAGAGAAATTGATTCAACTAGTGTTAAAAATCAGTTGATTGATTTTCAAATAAAAATTAATTCTATTGATTATTTTATCAATCAACTGATTAAGGTAAAACGGAAAATGAGTACGGTAAGTTTAAAATTAACCATTTAGTAATTTTAAACTTATCTATATGATTCAGTTAAAAGTTGAAGATTTATTGAACCATTTTTACTTGTTTTTGAAAAATTATAGTAAAACAAACTCTTTGCAAAATTTAGAAATTCGCAAAGGTTTGTTAAATTTTGTGAATTTTAAAAATTGACACGGCTAGAGAGCCTAACTTAGGTCCCATGATATACATTTTATTTGCATTCATTTGACTTAAATGGATGGTCAAACATAAAATAAAATTAAAAAAAGAAACAATCATGTCCCGAGCAATCCTGTGCAAGAATTTTGATATTTGGATAAAAAATTTAAGTTAAGCCTTCCATTATGATGCGTGCGGGGAACTTGTAAGAATATACGTTGAACTTGGATAGTTAAACAAGTCAAGCAATGATATGATGATGATTTGGCGTGACCAAGTTGATAAAAGGTTGTTGTGCTCGTCCCCAATATCTCCATCAATTCCTCTCAAGAGCAATACGAAGGATGTAAATCATGGATGGTTACTAGTCCTTACAATAGTGACTAACATATGAGGAAGATAACTTCGGCTATACCAAAATTTGAACCCTAGATCTTAAGTTAATGACATCTCATGCGTTAACTATTAAATCGTTCTGAGAGGACAACTCAAATGATTTGGCATGACCAAGATGACACATTTAGTAGCTTGAAGGTCAGTAAGTGATCAGAAAGAGTTGTATAAGGCAATTGAGGAACCCGGGATGAGAAACACTGAGATGTTGGAGTAACTCTAGAACATGACTTGATGCAACCAAGTTGAAACTGTAATGGCTTGAGATTCAAATTATATAAAGGATGGTATAAAACAGGAGGAATCGAAAAAGGAAGAGCATCAAGGCTGCAAGAATAACAATCGATGGAGATGCATTACATAGGCGAAGATGTAAAGAATGACATTTGAATACAAGCCGAGGGCCTTTGTGCATCAAGGAACTAAAAAACCTGAAGGGAGAAGGCTGAGGGGAGCACGAAGGTAAAACTTCATGGGTGAGCTATAAGAGTTGAGTGACATATATATGCATGGAGGAATGATAGAAGTCGACTTTGACAGACTAGATCATTATGATGATATGATGATCATAATTGAGAATTCAATCGATTGAACTAGTTGATGAATTAATTGATTTGGCAAGTTAGTCCAATACAGGGAGCACCACATCGAATATATATCCACATCGAATATATGTTTTGATATATGATCAGTTTAAAGTTAGATTATTTTTGATCTGACAAGTATCTCAAGTGTACGGGTAACTTGACAAAGGACAAGTTTTGGTAGATCAGATGACCGAAAACTAAGTAAATACTGGAAAGTCTCAGTGGATACTAAACAATGACAATGACAGACCTAGTAGGAATCAAATAGTAAAAGTCCTAAGGTACCGGACAGTAGAAGTCTTAATAGATACTAGACCGTGGAAATCTTGATGGATACTAAACAGTAAAAGTCCTAGTCAGTATTAGACAGTGAAAGTCATAGTGAATCAGGTAACAAGCACAAGACAGTGGAAGTCCCAATAAATCAACATAGAGCTAAACACTTGACAAAGGTAAAAGTCCTAGAAGTACCAAGCAAGGTAAGTTGAGTTTTGAGCAACAAATGTTATCAAAACTTACAAATTGTGTTAGTACATTTTATGCACTAACTTCGTCGCAGAAATCTACTTGGTATTTCAGACGACTGTAATGAGTATGATTCTCTATACAAATTCATACAATCAAGTTTAGGTACATTGGCAATGACAATTGGCCTTCCTAATAAATAACAAGGCAGAATTTTAGGCTTTAAACTTGTACACTGTAAAACTTTTCAAATAATTTTCTAAATCATCATCCCTCTATACAATTTGAATTTTCAAATATTATTGAATAACTAAAATATGTACAATGTGACTTCACAAGGTAGTTTGTTTTTTTCAATTTTCCTATTTCCATACCTTGATTGCACCATCTCTGCTACTTGAGATCAAAACCCTTTGGCTCAACTTGAGAGATGCTAACGAAAGCACAGAGTCACGGTGACACCCAGCAGAATCAGTGGCTGCCGTGGAAAGGAATGTCTTCTGAGTCAACTTAGTCGACCGCTTGTTCATCTCCTGCTAGACATTTAAGAAAAGATTTAGCAAATTTACTTGAACAATCAGGCAAAGCTCAAGCCACGCATCAGCACCAGGAGTTCCTTATCACCCAAGAAAAGAACCATTAATTATAAACTTAAATTTTTAGTACCAAGAAACTTCATAATCACATTAGTTATTCTTCTGACGTGGTAATCCACATGACAAATTTAATAACCAAACTTGGGATCTACTATGGTCTTTATCCCCTTGCACAATGCAGATGTAAAATTAGTATGCCCTCTAGTTTTGCATCAAATATACAATGTGGATCAACAAATCAGCCTAAATGCTTGCACCATATCAGCATATGTGCCGGCAAAGTTGATCTCCCTTGATACAGTGATTCTTTTCCTATTGGATTACTAGGAAGCAATTTGAAATCCTATGACCTTCTATGCATATTGTCAGGAAAGCAACTTTTATTGGCAATATGTATAGAAGCACAAATGGTCCAGAGAAACAACTTGGAAATAAAAGCCAATCTTCAAATACAATGCTACTGCATCCCATGAAATAAGATTAAGTTATAGTCAAATTTCAACATAATAAAATTCCTAAGATTCAAGTATTTCAGATATTTTACTTGAAAAAGAGAGAATGAACCATTCATGAAACTTGACTGTTCATCTAAAATATTGCAGTAATCAGAAGTTAATGCTAAGTGAAATTGATGTACAAATAATACTTACTGAAATGTCCAGGAAAGAAGTACAAAGAAACAACAAACTCGAAAATTACCTGCACAATTTGCACACCAAATCTAGACCTAATATCATAGTACCCATCATTTCCTACGCCTTTTGTCAATGGACCACAGACACAATAACTATGCTCAGGACTGCAAATCATGAAAAAGAATAATGTAAAACAAAAATAAAAAAAATCACACAGGAACAAGAAAACCCAATGGATTTATTTGAGAACCTTGTATGATCCCAGTAACGTATTGTCAAATCTGCACATCCAGTCAACAGATCTCCCCCAGGTAATGGAAGCAATGATCGAATACCCTGAAGACGAGGGGCTGGTTCATTCAACTCATCAATCCTATATTTGGAATTGATATTTCTTTTCCCATCAAATTGAGAACTTTGCTTTCTAGAAGGCCTCTCTGTCGCTAGAGAAAAATGGGTTGATTCACCTTCGTGCTCACCACTTGCTACTCTCAACACCTGCAAATTTATTTGAAATATAATTATACGTAAATGCAGCAAATTTTCTTCATTTACCCATCAGGAAGTTTACTATATCATAACTTTTTTTTTTTTGCACAGGGCAAGTGATACCACATTGTAACTTGCCAACAGATAACAAGGACAAGCAACTCTACACCATTTTTAGGGAAAAAGAAAGAAGGCAAATATCTAGAGATTAATGTTTACATGAGGAATATGAACAAGATCTAGAAAAATATCTAGTCCTTCCAAAGGGTACAGAACTCCAAAAGCCATATGAGGAATCATCCTCTTGTCATATTCCTATAATTATACAGCTGTTTCATTTTAGCAATATGGACCAGCTACAATTTACTCTGATTGATCTGACTGGCATTCTTTTGTACAGGTAATAGATTGGTTCAGGCACCTAGAACCAACCTAAGATTATGAGTTGCATAAAATAGTCTAATTGTACCAATGTAGGATTGATTGGCATAAAATATTCCATCTCCAATCAAATGATGAGGAGGGTGGATGGCTAAGGTTGGGATCCATAGGGGTACAGGCTATCATTCTATTTTGTTTGGATGAGGGATAAAACTCATTGTGCAACTACATCCTAGAACCTCAGTGCCTATATTCTGCTTCTAATTGTAGAGATCCAACCATATCTAAAGCCCTTAATATGGTATTCATTTGTGTAAATACTAGACTAATGAGAACTTCTAGTATGGAGGTATTCTGCAGTAAGGCTGGGTCTACTTGGGTGGGGAAAGGGGAGGAAAGTAACACAGAAATGTATATCAATGATTCATGTACCATATGCAATTCGGTGAGCCTAAAAAGAAATAGTCTAAAACAAAAGCTTGATATACCATACTCAAAGAAGACGGGTAGGTGGGTGTCTCAAGTTTCTATCCACAAAAGTGAGTCAACTATAGTTTATCATGTTTAGGTGAAAATCGATGAGAAACTTTATCTTAGAAACCTTAGGGTGTGTTTGATTTGTGCATTTTCCATTTTCATTTTCTAGAAAACGCGTGTTTTCTAAAAAATAGAAAATAACTTTTTGACATTTTCTAGTTTTTCAGAAAATGCTATCTATTTTTTTTAGAAAACAGACATTATTTTTTTTAGAAAACAGATATAGAAAATGCAAACCAAATATCATTTTTCATAAACACGCGTTTTCCAAAAACTGAAAATGGAAAACGCACAAGCCAAACGCACCCTTAGTGCTTACACTGCATCAGATGGTAATATCAAATGAAGGTTTCTACAGTAATTCATTTAGAAATTAGTGCATTCAGCTTTTTCATGGTAAACAAGGACTAGTAATGCTTATAAACAAAGTAGAAGCTACTGAAAAACCAGTAACAAATACAAAGTAGTACTGATAAATATAGTAGTGCTAGTGGATAATTAATATTTTTAAAAAAAAACAAATGTTAGAAATCGACACTTCAGATAGAAAAAGTCAAGAAGTAACTTCTAAAAGGATCATGAAGCTTTATTGTGTGTTGCAATGCATGGTCAAGATTCTAATGTAGAATTGCAGCACTTGTTTACTTTGACATACCACAGAGGAAAAGTGAGTGGTCTTAAATACCTGATGACAACTTCCGTTCTCAGCATTCCAGAGGGAGACTTCATTACTTCCAGCAGCAACATAAACTAATGGCCTTGTCATAGCAGACACTGAGTTCAATGGTGGAATTAGTAAGCATAGCTTCTCCACAGGGCAACCCATGGGATATTGCCATGAGTTCACTGGCAGAAGGAACCTGAGATCCCAGAGTGTCAGAACACCTCTAGAAGAACCAGATACAAACCAGTTTCCACATTGACCCATTACAAGAGATGAGACATATCCTTCATCTGGAACAGCTTTAAATGTCCAGGCATCAGAATTTGCCCTTGTATCCCAGAGATGAACTCCACATCTCTGGGTGGTGAATAAAACAGTCTGACTAATGCTACTATCTATACTAGAGCAGTTCAACACACTAAGAATCGCACCTTCACCAATTTTTCTGTTCTGGATATCAGCAATACCAGAATACTTTTCTATTACATTACCGAACCCTCTACTTATGTAATTTACAGAAAATAAATGAATCGTTCCATCGCTTGCACCAACAACCACTTGGGCAGTGCCTCGAAGCATAGCTGTACATAAAGCTCGACAACCATCTAGAGAATATGTTAACCTAGACCTAAAAGAGATGTCCTTTTCCAATTTCCTAGTATCCCATATCTTAACAGTCGAATCATCAGATGCACTTACGAAAAAAGTGTGGTCATTTGATACAGTTACATCATTCACAGAAGATTTGTGCTCCTGGAGATGTGCAACCAGAACTCCACGTGGTTTCCATCCTATATCAGGAACCGAAGATGCTCTTGCAAAGGTAGATAATCCACTTAACTCGGACTGTGAGGCATCATTCAATGAGCTTCCCTTCAAAGCATCGTAAACAGTTATATCCTGAAACTTACTGGTAAGAAATGCAGATTGCTCAGAGTCCCGGGATACAACATCAGCTTGCTTTTGAACTTGTTTGATGTTGGTGCTGATATTTAAAAAAGAGCTTGAAACCAGTTTGGGTGGAACTGAATTAGATAAGCCAAATGGCTTGTCGAGAGGTTCCAACCGCATGCTTGAAGCAGCGACACCTTTAGGGTTCCACTGACATGAAGATTCAGGACCAATACCAGATGCAAGTTTATTGAGACTAACATAGTACAAGGGAATGCCGTCAGTAGGCACATCACAAAGAGAAGTATTAGCTGCTGTTACCTGCGGAGATGTGAATGCAGAAAATTGTGTTTTTTCCAAATAAACAGAATCTCTTATATCCATTGAGCCAGAGATCTGAAAAGATGTCCCTGTTCTTACAGCAACATCCTCGACAACAGGTAAAGATGCATTCAGTGTTGTACTGTTGGCATATTTTCCACTTTGTAAATCTGATTCTCTTTTGCAAGAAATATTATTGGATTTCACTTCTCCTGAAACCTTCCTAGTGTGTTCAATAGTTTCCAACTGATTTGAATATGTTGATGAATTATACCATATCCTTCTTTGTCTTTCCAACATGTCAGAACTCCTTGCATTTTCCAGAACTTGATGGTATATTACTTTAGAGACTGGAGGCTTCAGGCATGAAAGTAGAGATGTTTCAGAAGATAAAGAAGTTGGCACCCTGTCTAAAAAAGGGAGTAAGACTGGAGAAAGATAAACATGGGAATCTACCGGCCCCAAACTCTTGCTACTAGCAGCAATGAAAGTAACGGCTGATCTTCTAACCCAATAGATTGGATAACATAACAAAGGGAAAACTTTCTCAATCAACCCAAGAAGCGTCCTTTTTCGTAGGAAACCACTTTTGCATAATATGGACAAACAATCCAAACCATTCACAATTACAACCTCCATTTCATCACTTAAAGCCTGCTCAATGTATGGTAAAAGATATTCCTCAACACTCACTTGGCCAACAAAATAGCAGAAAAAAATTATATGTTTATAGAAAGCTGATTGAAGCTGCTCATCTCGATCATTGAGAAATGCTGGAAGAATGGGCAATAGGAAATCATTACTATGCTTCTGACCGAAGAAGTAACATAGGTGGCCAATATCCTGCATAAGAGCTCGACGGACATTTGGAGTTTGTTTTGGACCCATTACCAGCTCTTGCACAATTTCAGCTAACAATCTCCTTAATTGCATAAGCTGACTGTCAATTCTGTAGCCTCGTTGCTTACTTGGTGATTCCATAATAAGAGGTTGTGATTTTTGTGCTATAGTTGGTTTACCTAGAGGCCCTCCACCAGCTATAGTCTCAGCCTGAATTAAAAATCTATAAGAAGACAATGCAATCTTAGAAATATTACTAGCATAACAAATTCTAACACTCTCCTCTGGATCATCAGGAAGCATGGAAAGCATTGGAAATATATACTCAGGAAAAATCATTGCATCACTAGGAGGGAAATCTTGGACAAGAGTTAAAATGTCACACAATGTTTCAAGAGCAGCACAGCGAACAATAGCAGCTGGATCAGAAAGCATTGCAATAACATATGGAAGGACATGTTGTAGACGATCTTCATCATCAGTGTACAAGGAAGTGGTCTTCAGTAGGAGGAGACCAGCCCTTCTGAGTTGTGGCTGTTTCACACTTCTTATGCAAGAACATACTAATGATGCAATCAGGACCATGCCATCGCAACTGTTTTTGTCACCTGACCGTGGAAAAGATGGCATGCGGTATGTATCTGTCTGGCTATCATAAGCATCCATCAAAGAGTCCAGCTCACCTTTAAAGATGTTTCTTAGAAATAGAAAATCTTTCTGCTTGTGCCCTTGGAGATCATTTGATGGCTGATTCTTCAAGGTCCTTGATTGCTTAGAAAATCTAGTGCAGTCAGTATCAGAATCATTAGTAGACAAGATTGTAGCATTCTTCTGTGTTACATCACTGTGCGCAGAATGATTTATTTGTTCTACATTCCTCAAGAGTGAAGTGATATCTCCAACAAGCTGAACCTGGCCTGCAATTGTACTCTTCCTTGATCTGCTTCTTGCATCCCCTCTAGCCAAAAGCATACCTTGAGTCGCACCTTTGATATTTTGAAAACCTTCTTTGTCTGTGAGTTTGGGAGATGCAGATGAGTCAATAATGACATCATCTGATGACCTGACACTCATCATTTGTGCATGAATCTTATGGAATGCTCTTTCAATTGCTGCAACCTATGGAAGAACCAAATGGCATCTTTTTACTAGAATGAAGTTTAAAATAGATTGCAATTACAGGCAATGGAGGAGGCTTTCTCACCCTTGCATCTGAATCAAGCGGAACCAAATAAGAGAAGAATTTGTGAAGGGATGGTGAGAAATAGCTTGGAAATATTGAAGATGCATAATTTTGCAAGTAACTTTGACTTGATAACCTTGCATTTGGATTTAACTGAATCATATGAAGTATCATTTTCTGAACACCTTCATCTTGTATCTACAATAGTTATAAATCAGATAAGTTCTAGTCAAGAAATGTTAAATTATTTAACTGTAAGCAAGCAATTAAAACAAATAGATGATATTAAGAGGAACGCACTTTGAAGCAAAAAAAAATCACAAATGGAAATCAACTCAGAGTCCAATTTTTTTATAAAAAGAAAGGAAATAGTACATAAAATGGAGGGAAACCTTAATAACTTGGATGGATGCCTAAAGATGTACCTTTTCTAGGCACTGACAAGGGTCATATTGCCCTCGCCGATATGCCAGTAGCTGGGATAACTCGAATAATGGTTGTCCCTCCAAAAAAAGTTCAGCAATAACACATCTGAAAGCAAAATACAACAGAAAATCTCATTGGCCATTTACAGGATTGAGTTAATTGTTTATCCATTTAAATCATTTAACTAGAAAAGGAAATTACAGCCCAGTGGAGGTGATAGATATATTCAGTACGCAGCTAAAGTGACAACCACCTTATACCAGAAATTTATACTACATCAGCATGTGATACATTTAATTTAATGTCTACAGATCATTCTTACCTAGGCATCCTAGATTAAACTTACACCAAACTCACCTATCAGATTGAAACATGGCTTCATTGAAAACTTGGCTGCAACATACAAAATCCTACACTTATCTCATATAGAATAGTCAACCTATTTTTACTTTTTAAAAAATTTAAAAAATAAAGAAATACAAAAACAAGATTATTGATTTTCTCATCATCCTATTTTCTGGTTAATAATTACCAGGACTAAGCCTTAGAGGGGCCATTTAAAAGTTTCCTTTGTCTACATCCACAATCAAGATCAAGTTTTCCTGTTGTAGGATGAACTAAATAAAGTTCTCATATAATCTGTAGATAATGAAAAAGGTCATTGAACCACTCAATATCTCTGAGAATTGTATACAAGTGACAAAATTGTTCAAATGAGGCCAGATCCATCAGTAAATTGGTAATTGAGACAAAGTGATAGCACCGACATAATTATGTCCTAGAACCATGGGGGGAGCACTAGTGGGCACAAAAAAAAGGTCTTGGTAAGAGAAGTACGTGAGGTCATTGTACTTTATGATAGAACCAAACTATCTTTATAGCATACAAAAAAAGGAAAGAAATTTCCATTACATTCATTCAAATTTGTTCCTATTTATCCCAGATCACCTCCTACAATTGCTAAAATAGATCAGCCTAAAATATTTAAGAATAGGTGCTTGTTCATAAGATAAATAAAAGGTCATTCCAACTCTTCACTTCATTTCACATAGGTTCCTATGAAGCTAGAATCCTTAGAATCCTAAGAATAGGTACCACGTGCTGGTGCAGCTTGGCTCCAGTGATATGAAACAACAACTATTGAATGTGTATAGAAAGAAAAATGGGGGAAAACCCCAAAGAAAATGATTAGAGATAAAGAGTCCCTGAACCATACAATAGTTCCCATGGTTTAAAATCTCAACTCATATCGGAGTTTCGGTTCATGACCGGAACTATACGATTTTAGTACCGTATCATGCTATACCGATATGGTTTCGATATTTTTTAAATATAAAATATATTGATTAAAAAATAATCTAAATATTAAAAAATATAAAATAATAAAATAATTTTTTAAAAATGGAATCGCGGCGCCTCCATATGGTAAATAAATAATTTATTATATATTTTTAGAATTAAAACAAATATATATATAAATGTTTCCTGCTCACCCATCTATGGCAACCCATGGCCACCTAGAGTTAAATTATTTTTTAAAAAAAATAGGGTTTAGGGTAAAGGAAGTGAAAATTAAAAAAAAAAACACTAAATGGCCACGGGTTGCCCATAGATGGGTGAACATGATAACAAAACTCTCTCTCTCTCTCTCTCTCTCTCTCTATATATATATATATATATATATATATATATATATATAATTAATGGGATAGTTTTATTAGGGTTTAATTAAGCATGTTTATATTCTCCTATTTATAGCTAGGAGTTGATTGAAATTATTAACCTAAGGTTTAAAAATGGCGCATCCCACACTCGTCCCCGCTACGACCCATGGAGGTCGTGGTCGCCTTTGCTACCCCCGGCAGCCTGCAGTGCTAGTGCTGGGCAGGAATGCCAAACCCGTTTCGCCCCGCACATAACGAAATTTTAAACCATGATAATTCCATTTTATCTTTTCTTCTTCACTCCAACCCCTCTTTACTTTTTTCAGCCTCCTCTAGCTTTTTCTTACTGTTCCTGCATCCAATCATCCCTATTTAGAACATGCCTATATATAGTGATCAAGACTACTCTATAGAGAAGAAATTCAATCTATGGACCACTCTAGGTCTTAATAGTGATCATAGATGAAACCCTTGTGCAAGAGACTTCTCATCTCTTTTCTTCATCATCATTATACACCTCTCATCTTATTCTTCCCTTTTCTTTCCTTCCCAAAATTCCAACAACTCCAAGCCCTCATGTGAAAGAAACTTGTCTCCTCTCTTTAGATAAAAGAACAATAAACCTAAATGTATGATCTAGTACGTCAGTGAGGACCATTGTAGAATTGAAACATGAAAACTGGATTAGTCAAAAGCATAGTATAAGGTGCCGACATGACTGAAAAATAATGTAGACATCAACTAAAATCAGTACCATACCAGCATAGGCAAAATGTAGATAATCTGCATCAACAAATTAATATAATATACCTTCAATACAACACTGTAATATCGCAAATGATTCCATAACGAAAATGGGGTTTCAAAGTTGATAAGTAGTATCATGACTTCAGTTAGCTATGCTCAGATCAACCTCACATCTAATAAAAGAAAATAAAGACATATATTGACTTTAGGAATTTCTTGAAGGTATAATGTTTTAGTGAATTACAAAAACTGAAATGGTAGTCTGACAGCTATGTTGCGGCTTACCACCACCACTATGCCTTTGGGAACTCAATTAATGTATACAACTTTAATGGAATTAATTTATACAACACAGCTGAGATGATGCAACTAACTTGAAGAAAATAAAGATAGTGTATTAAGTGAAAAACACACATACCCCAAGGAGAAAATGTCCATCGATGGTTTTAATGGTGCATCTGGTACAACAGGTGACTCACCTCCATGATCATAAAACCTCTAAAAGAAGAATAACAGATATACATTTCTCTCTTATAGAAGATTTAAACAATAAATGTAAAAATTTATAAATATGAAATGTAAAATAGGACCATAGGAAGTACTTCTATGGATTCTTGGGAGTTCAGTCATGAAAATTAAGAAAATTTTGAATCTCCAAGAAGACAGACACGAACATGCCCACTCATACGTTACAGAGAGCCAAGTTATTAAAAGGTACTTCATCAGATTTAGAACACTAACATAGATGTTAAATTGATGTCTTTTTTTGCTTTGGTGTCTTATTCTCAGGTATCATCCCTAAAAAGAAAATTGTGATCTTTTCATGCACGTAATGAGAATTACGAACAAGGAATCTCTTCATATAAACATTATTTCATAAGTTCATTAATATAGGTAGTTCTCACAATGCTTTAATTATCCATGTAGCCACTACATAGATTCTTCTCCAAAAACTACGAGTATAATAGGAAATTCATATAATAGTGCCATCCTGAGATTCTTATATGCTCTTATGCATCGCATGTCCAGTTTTTAAAGGATGACTTCATTGTCAATATTGGTCAAAAAGAAAAAACTTTATATGAATGTATAGGACCACATGATATTCATCAAATCACCTTGTTATAATGTACGGCAATTAGCTTAGTACATTAAGCAGCCTTCACTTTCTTTCATCCTTCTAGAAACTTCCAATATGTCTCCGATAAAGGATTGAACTAATGGTGCATAGATCCTATGGGTGTTGGTGCAGTCCTACAATGGGAACATCAATTGACAAAAGGGTTAGTTCTCTCCTTCAAAGACCAAAGTTACAGGGAGCATACATTGACAAACAGGTCATCCTAAGACCATCCTCTTTCTGATTTGCTTATGCAGGCATGTTTATATGATTTTTTCAAGGATGGTTTCATCAATAATATCAATCACTAAAAAGGGATCTTAGATTAGTTGATAAAAACTACATGGAATTTCATGCAGCATCTTGTTACAGTGCATGACAATTCGGTCTAGTACATTCATCACCTTACCCTTCCCTTTCAATTTTGACCAAACCTGCAAATTGTTTCACTCTCAAGGCTATAATGAGAAATCACCTAATACTCAAGCCTCAAAATATCTTGATAAAATAAGTGTATGGTCCAACTATCTCTAGGCCAACAACATCCCCTCTTTCAACATCTGAGCCTCTCTGCTCTTCTCACTCGCAAATTATCACATTCCTCTTCATCATCATTAACCTCAAATTTAGACTAATTTGAATCATCATTGTTGTCTACTGCTACAACAGCACAACTTCCTCCTCAGTCACTTAGGAAATCATGATCTTCATGTACTCTAATTTTAACTTGGCTAAGACAGCCACATAAAGACCCTTCATGGCCTCTAACATGTCCATCCCTACCTATCTCCTCTAGCTTTGCTAAAGTCTGCAACTGACTTGTTAAAACAATTATTTTACTTAAAAGGCCTTACTTAATTCTTCAAATTTTAAGGCACTTGGAGGACTCTTGTGCTTGTTTGGATCCTTATAGAACTTCGATTTCGATGGCTTCCCAGTCACTTTTTCTGATTCATCTCGATACTTCGTCAAAAGCTTGGAATCAACTTTTTTGGGTGCCAGCCTTAGAATTCTCCCTCTTCATCTTGAGGGATTGAAATCAGGGTTTCAAAAGGGGTAAGGAGAAGCAAAGACCTAAAGACCCCAGCTTATCTCTGCCCTAGTGTTGTGACCAGATTGACACCCACATGGATGCTCCACAAATTCTCCAAGAGGAAAAAAAAAGGTCTGAGCTCATAAGCCCACAGGTATAATTCAAAAAAAAAAATTAGAGGATATTATCCATTAATCTATCCATTAAGTACACACATGGATAATTCATCAATCTATCCATTATCTTCAATGATCTTCCCATCAAATAAATTTAAATAATGAAAGAAAAATAAATAAATTATTTTTTAACTTATTTAAATAAATTTTTATTTAATCAAAGTGTCGTATCAAATTTAATTGTTTCTTGGCATTTGAACCAAGCTAAGAAAAGATACAAAAGATAAAAAGTTAGGCACAATCTTACCGAATCATAGTTTTCCCATCGTTTGCTTGCATAATCTTTTGGCATCATAAAAGTAAAAAAAAAAAAAAACTTCGTGAATGTTTGATATCAAATTTTATCCTCTTTTTTTTCATTTTAAGATAATTTTTTAAAAGTTTTTAGATACTAATTAAGCTATGTTAAAGTAACATTTAAGGTTCACAGGTTGAATGTAAATCAAAAAAAGGTTAGGTGGAGTCCAAGTAAACATGTGGATTAGGAATAAGTGGAGACTCAAAAACACTCTCCTCCCTTCTGTCCCTCGATCTCTCTTTTGTATATTTTGTCAACTCCTATGCTAAATCCAATGCCGTGCCGATTGGCAAGGGGAACGACAAATTCTACCTATGCCAACTGACACAACACTTCAAACCATGATACTATCTTTAATTTGAGAGGAGCTGAGAAAGAAATCCATACAGACCCTTCTAAAGATTCTCGCCAATTTTGTCTTTTAAAGATAGACTCTCTTACAGATAGGCATCAAATTCAATCCAAGTGTTGCATCATTAAAGTTTCAAATACATTGTAATAGTATTATGTCTTTGTGATTCCTATCAAGCATCTTTTGGTTTTTTTACTTATGGGATTGTGTTTTTCATGTAGAAAGGCAAGCATAGATATTTGTACATAAGAGTTAATAACTCTATATTAAGGCTACGTTTGGTTGGGTGTAATGTAATATTGCTTGTAATGTAATCAAATTTGTAATGTAATGTAATGTAATCTTGATTACATTACTACGTTTGGTAATGTAATGTATGTAATCTTTGATTACAAGGATAATTACATTCTTTTGTTTAGTGTCCATTATTTTTTGTAAAGAATGTAATTCGTATTATTATAAAATGACAAAAATATCCTGCGACCTCTACCAGTGGCCATCGCAAGCGCACCTCTACCGGAGCTTGCGGCAACCAACGGTCGTCGCCGTTGGCCTCCTCCGCCGGCAACCGGCGACGGCGACAATCGCCGGCAACCGGCGACGGCGACAATCGCCGGCGGCGGCCGACGGTGGTCGCCGGCGACGATCGCAGGCAACGGCCGACGGTGGTCGCCGGCGACGATCGCAGGCGGGCCGGTGGTCGCCGGTGGCGGCGGCGAGCGGTGGCGGCTGACGGTGGTCGCCGCCGGCCGGCGGTGGTCGCCGCCGGCCGGCGGCGGCGGTGGTGGCGGTGGCGCAGGCGATGGCGATCGCTGGCCGCAGCCGCCAGCGCCAGGCTGTGGTCACCGGCGGCGACGGCCGGACGCCGGCGGCGGTGGTCGCCGACGACAGTGGATGGCGGCCACGGTGGACTAGGGGTATATTCGACATTTAAAATTTAGTTAAACGGTGACCTCGTAATGTAATCCGATTACATAGTATTTGCTTTGTAATCCAGATTACAAAACTTCACTACCTTTTGTAATCCAGATTACATTACATTACAAGTTTAAAATTAAACCAAACAAAATAATCAACCTTGTAATGTAATCAGGGATTACATTACAAGGCAGATTACACCCTACCAAACGTAGCCTAAAGAGTTATTGGACATAAGAGTTAGGGGGTGCTTGGTTTGGGTAAGGGAAATGGAATGAGAATAGGAATGATTATCAATAATAATGAAATGGGAATGATTCCCATACCACCCATTCCTATGGGTAATGGCCCATTCCTATGTTTAGAGGAATCAATCCGTGGGACCCACCATCATTTTCCCAAACCAAGCACCATGTTTCATTCCATTCCCATTCCAAACCCCCCAAACAAGCACCCCCTTAATAATTCTATATTATAGTCTATGATTTGTCCACATGTTTTATTTAGTTATTGGGTGTTATATATAATAATTCATTTTCATGAATACAAAAATACAATATTCTTTCACAATTCATTACTATAAGAGCCTAGCTAGCCGTATCAATCTATAACAATTTTTTATTTTAGCCTAAGAGGACTCAAAAAGTACTCCCATTTTGCCCACTCAATCTTTGCTCCATGCATGATACATTCATCAATATCTACTCCTATGAAATATACTTGATGGCACTACTCCATTTTTCCTTACAAATATAATATAGTTTAAAGACTATGCTTGTTTTTCACAACTCACTTGTTCTTCTCCTAAACTCAAACCTCCACGTTCATTACACCCTTTGATAAATTCAAATCTGTCTTTTAATACCATTTGATGAAACTTTTAATCACAAAGATTAAAGATGCTAAAAAAGCATCAGAGTACATAACTAACCTCAGGTGCAAGATAACATCGCCTTCTCCCACCCGTGTCAAAGAAGAATGAAAAATCAGAAGGGTCATCATCTGGTATATATGTTGGCTTGAAAGACGCAAAGTCAGCAAGATATAACCAATTCCAAGAGGTGACTAGGACATTCTCACACTTGATGTCACCTATTATTAACAAAACACCTCATTTATGAATATTTCTAACATGGGATTTTCAGAGCAAGACATTTTCCTTCTGGCAAAAAGAATTGTTCTCACCATGGCAAACTCCTTTATTGTGACTCTGCTCCACTGCACAAAGTAACTGCACATGCAAATAAGATAGGTTCAGACCCATATTTAGAAAGGAAAGTGGCACGCTCAAGGTAAAAATGGATCAAAAAGTGAGCATAAAATTTCATAAAGCTATCAATTTTCAGGTGGGAGAAGAAATTTTATCTCAACAAAAATGTATTCATAAAGATGATTAATCACTTCATGATGAATGACAAATTAAGAGATACCTGAAATGCTAGCCATTTTTTCTCAATAAGGCTGAGGAAGGGTCTGGTACTCAACCGATCATGAAGGTTGCTGAAGAAGTATTGCCTCAAAAGATAAGCCGCCTTGTCAGTTTCCAGCCAGAACTATATGCCAACTTGAAAGCTTAGAAACAATGTTGAAAGAGAACCAAAAAAAAAATTAAAAAACAAAAACTAGAAGGAAGAAGAAGCATAAGGCTGCATGCAAACATTTATAAGGTTTAACTAGGCAAGCAACTATTTTCTGCAATAGAAATGAAAAAATTCTTCATTTGTTCACCCAATAAGTATTAATTTCCTCATACAGGTGATTAGACAATGTGAGAATTCTATATCTATATATAGGCTGAAAATATTTTATAGACTGAGATACGATAGAGTAGCTAGTTTCCAATAAAAATTAAATCAAGATATGATAGAGTAGGTAATTTGCAATAAAAAAATTTTTTAGGGTTTTTATTAGAAAAGTCTATTATTTTACGAAGAATAAGTCATGATTCAATAATCAATCTATAAAAAATCTCATGCATTAGACAAGCTTTTAAATTAAAACAATTTTCAATTTCAACATGGTATCAAAACTGTAATCTCTTTTCTTTCTCTCTCCAACTCCATCTTTTAAAATCTCTTTTCTTTTATTCTCGCCAATTATAGGCTTTTCCCTTTTTTCTCTTCTTCTATTTTTTTTCCTTTTCCATGTGACTCCTTTAACCAAAACCTTAAAGCTGCAAACTCATAATTCCTCTTCTTCTCTTCTCCTTCTCTCCTTATCAGAGCTCATAATTATTTTGCTCTCGTACTTGACGGTTTTAATCCTCTCGTATGTTTAAATTCATCTTTATATCATGTTTTACAAGTAAGGATCTATTTTGAGTTCATTACAATTTTTCCTTCATTTATGGCATTATTTCTTAAAATGTGAACTTGGTTTTGTAGGAAATCAAGATGAGCCATGGACTCGAACCGAATTGAACCAATCTTAGCCCAAGGCTAGGGTTAAGGAGAAAGTTTGCTCAAGATTAAAAGAGATCTGGCTCAATTGAGTTGGTTCACCTCCTCAAGTAATCAATGGTTCAATCAATCAACGGTTCAGAACTTGATTCAATTTGGAGGGCCCACAATTAAAAGCCGATTCAATGTAGAGTCTGGTTCAAGATCGAGGGTTGGTTCAAGTGTTGAAGGGGTTCATCAAGGAAGAGATTCGGTTCATCATCCAAAGGTGGTTCACAACTTGAGAGGGTTGGCTCAATTGGAGTTGGTTCATCTTGGTTCAGTTCACTTGGAGAAAGGAGGTCGGTTCAATTGAAGCAAATTCAGTTCATCTCATGGAGAACTCACACAGCCCCCTCATCTGGAGAGGTCACGCATGCCTCCTCCATCCAAGCTCACGCACCTCATCTCCCTCATCAACCGAATGCCACCACTCTCCTCTTCCATCCCATCTCACAAGAAAAATCGCATCTCCACCCCATCTCTAGCGGCCACCTTCCTCCACATCAAGCTCTTGACCCAATTGGGAGAGGCTCCATCGTCATCCACCTCCGGTCACGCCATCTCCACATCAAGCCCTCAGCCCGATTGGGAGAGGTGCCACCACCTCATCCACCGGAGCTCTCAACCATATTGGGAGAGACTCCATCATCATGCACTGCCGTCAGCAACTACATCTCCATCAACCGGAGCTCTCAACCCGATTGGGAGAGGCCCCATTATCATCTACCTCTGGCCACGCCATCTCCACAAGCCCTTGACCCAATTGAGAGAGGCACCACCATTCCACATCTCCGGCCATCCATCATCCGCAATCCCAGGACTCCTCCACAAGCTTCTTCCAATACTTAGAGATCTCTAGTGCTTGATTTTCCATTTAGTTTTTTTATTGTAATGTGTTTGGTTTAATTCCCCTTATATTACTTTCATTTCAGTCAATGCATTTTAATTCATTTAATTCCAACGATGATTTAGTTCATTTGAATGTTAGTGATGTTTGTTATTTGGTAGGAATGCAAGTAGGTTAGATTAGATTAGATTGCAATGTTTTCATTACTTTCACTATGATTATAGTTTAGTGTTCATGTTTATAGTTTAGTGAATCTACATACTTGTCAATTGCATTTATTTCTCTTTACTGTCCCTAGCTTTAGCATCTGAAACACAGACCCCCATTAAAACTTGATCATGAGATTATCATACACCACTGCATTTTGAGTTGCCCTATATTGCACTAGAATAGAAGGTTGGGTATTGAATTTTACTGTATCATGACAATACAATTATTCAGAGAACAAGTGTTATCATCCTCCTTTAAAGAATTCTCTATGTCGGCATGCGTTACTTTAAATATACAAGCATCTTACTTCACCACACCTTATTTAAAATTTAATAGAAGGTTGGGTATTGAATTTTACTGTATCATGACAATACAATTATTCAGAGAACAAGTGTTATCATCCTCCTTTAAAGAATTCTCTATGTCGGCATGCGTTACTTTAAATACACAAGCATCTTACTTCACCACACCTTATTTAAAATTTAATATTAGAAGATAAGGATAGAGAATTTCATACTCGGCCATTCCTTCCAATCTTTAAGTTAGTATCCAAATTTATATTAAATCCTGTGTCTGAATTATGTAAAATCCTATGTCTGAACTTGTGTTTCAATCAATGCATGAAAATTCCAATTTTGTCATTGAAACAGTAAAACTTAATTTGAGGAAGAAGATGGTTATCTCTAAACTAATGGAAGTCTAAGAATCTAACCCAGATCAAAAGAATTGAGTTTGATGTCAAGAATGCATTTTTGCATGGAGAATTAGAGGAAGAAATTTATATGGAGGTACAAACAGAATATGAAAATAATTTGGAAGTTCAAATAATATAAAAGTCCTGTATGGATTTAAGCAATCACCAATCGCATGATTTGCAAAGTTATAATCATCATGGAGTATAGAAAGAGCCAAGGGAATCATCCATTGTTTATTAAATACTATTTTTCAAAGGGAGTCACAACGCTTAGCATATGTTGATAATATAATAATGGCAGGAAATGAGGTGACACATTCTAAACAAGACATTTTTATCTTCCAATATAAATATATTACAAATCTCCTTGAAGAAAAAGGTAATGCACCATGCAAGTCAGCAAGTAGTGCAATAGACTTGGAATGGCATAAAAAGTAGTAGTAGATAAGGAAACGTATCAATGCCCAGTAGAGAAAAGTTATTTATCTAGCTCATGCACAACCGGACATACATAGTTGAAGTAATTAGTCAATTCATCCATAACCCAAGAGAGGTTCATCTGCAAGCTCACCAAGTATTGTAACACTCAAAGGCACACCATGGAAGGGATTCTAAGGATATTTTGTTTAAAAGAAATGAAGGTGCTAGAGGCATATACGGATGCTAATTATGCTAGGCCAATGGTTGACAGCAGGTCAACCACCAAATATTGCACCTTTCTTGGTGGTAACCTTATGACATGGAGGAGCAAGAAACAATATGTAGCGCCATCTAGTGCAGGGGCATAATTCTGAATAATGGTTCATGATGTGTGAACTACTTTGGTTAAAAATCACCTTAGTAGACTGGAAGATCAAGTAGAATAGCCAATAAGACTTTATTGTGATAACAAGATTGTGATTAGCATAGCTCACAATCCAATACAACATGATCGAATGAAGCACATTGAAATCAACAGATGCTTCATCGAGGAGACTAGGGAGCGAGTTGATTTGTACCTCTTACATAACTACACATGGACCACCTGCAGATATAATTACTAAAGGGTTAAATAGCTCAATGTTTCAAAGTATTGTATCTAAGCTAGGAATTATAAATATCTATTTCCTAACTTGAGGGGGAGTGTAGAAAATCATCATTTTATAATCATATATAGGTTGACAAAATTCCATAAATTATGGGATATGATAGGTGTAGCCAGTTTCCATATAAATTGTTTAGTTTGTTTTACAAAAGTCTATTAGAGTTTTTAATGATTTTATCAGAAAAGGGATGAGGATCCCATGTAGTAGACAAGTTTTAAAGTTAATAAATTTTCAATTTCGACAAACAACTGCACTAAATAAAGAATGAGTTCTTGGTAAAATTCTAAAATACAAGTAACTGAAAGTCAAAACTTCCTACTGTCTAGTGTTATGCTATGCTACAGAGATAAATTCCAGAAAGTTGGCACATATTGACAAGAAATTGAGTAGTTAACCATTGAGAAAACAATGCTCACTTGGAATGGCCAAACATGAGGATGCTGCACGGATTGGAAGATATCCCTAATCTGAGCCAACCTCCTCTCGTATTCCTACAAAATCAGGCGCATCAAATAGCTCGCTTTGAACAACAACCTCAGTAACACAACGAGAGAACGTGAGGGAAAGAAACCCTGAGGTCGAGGGGTTCGCCGCGCTTGAAATAGACCTTGACGAGGACTAGGCCCTCGTCGTGCTTGCAGAGTATGGATTTGAAGAAGCGTCCACGGCCTAGGAGCTCCACTAGCACCAGATTATAACTGGAAGGAAGGTCGTGGAGGTAATACTCCGACGCGGACACCTGGGTCGTCCTTGCGATCTTATTCCCCATGGCTCCACCACCTGCCGAAAAAGCAGCTCGGACCCTCCGCCCCGCTCCTTTCTCCTCCTCCTAGTTGTTTCTATCTGACGGGCATTGAGCATGGATCCCCAGACGATGCGAGAATGGAGTGGATTAGGGTTCTGGTACGCGGGTTGATTCTTAATTTCAATCAATGCACCAGAAGCAGAAGCAATTGATAGAGAATCCGTGCCGCTCTCCCATCCACCACGTCGGGGTCGGCGTCGGCGTCGGCGTCGGCGTCGGCGTCGCCGCTGCTCCGGCGGTTTCTCCCAGCCTCAATGGAAGGAACGACCCGGGGCCCTCTCAACCTGGATCCTTTGGCAACAAGTTACGTCTTGTTCTACAGGTATCCAAATACGGATGGCACTCGATGAACCAGGTAACAGTGAACCGACTGATCCGCGCAGTAGTTAGATCGAACGCGGATAAGTGACGCTCTCTCAGGAGAGTTGAGATCCTCTGTCCTTAAAATAATGTGTTTTGATAATGAATTAAATCATATCTCAAAAATATAGTACACATTACGAGCAAGTATAACAGGTAGAACGGGTCTTCACTCTTCAGGGTTTAGGGCAATAAATGAAGCGGATTTTAGGTTAAACAAAGTTCAAAACTTGGTTTTTTTAAATTATTTTATTTAAATTATAAAGATAAAAATATGTTAAGTAAGTTCAATAAAAAAATATATTTATCAAACTTAATGAGATTTTTTAATAAAAATTAGATTGAACATTCGTGCAAATATGATAATATTTACACTAAACGCTTTTATCTTCTGTGTCCCACGGTGATATAAAGAAGGTAAATTAGGTATATCATCCTAAGTGAGAGAGTTATTTATCACAATTGTAATTTGAACTATTGTCTATTGATATACTATTTGAGAGCTAAATTAGATTGAATATTGGAGTAAAAATGATAATATTCATTCTAAATAATCTAATATTGTCGGTCCACCAACTAAATATAGATATATAAATCGTGATAAATATTTTTATCCTATATAACAATCATTTATATAGGAAAGGTTAACATGATTTATAAAAACGAAGTTTAAACCCAATCAAATTTAACTCAATTTTACACCAGATGTACCTGAGAGCGAGAAAAATAAATTTATTATTTCTCTGTATAGTAAGATGCTCGTTGGATACTTTATTACCGTTTAAATTTTAACTCTGTTTTATTTGTGATGATAAAATATATTTATTGACAATATTTTGTTTTCTTTCACAGTCGTTTTACATAATAAAAAATAAAAGAAATTGTGGAATAAGTTTTAAATTGCAATTCCAATGTTTTTTTTAACGCCAATTTAACAAAGGACGCACATGAAAATCTAAATTTATCAAAAGACATATACTACTTTGGTATTTACCAAAGAGCATACTTTTTTAAATACATTTCCTATTTTATCCATCTGATAATTTGACTTTTTCTACTATTTTTCTTTTCTTCTCTCTCTTCTCTAGAAATAACATTAGTCAATTTTTAATCATATTTTAATACATTTGAAGAAGCTCAAATAAATAATGGACACCATATTTGGACTCCTTGCAATTTTAGAAATCCACAGGAACTTAAATGGGTACAATCGGAGCTTTCTAGGTCGATCAGTGGGTTTCGGTCAAAATCCACTGATGGACCTAGAGAGCTCCGATTGCACTCATTTCAGTTTCTATGGATTTCTAAAATTACAAGGAGTTCAAATATGGTGTCCATTATTTATTTTTATAGATGTTAACAAAAAAATCAAAGAATCGGCATAAAAAGGACCTGATATGGAATCATATCAGCCCAACGTGGAGAATTTTGGTGATTCTGACTGATTACATATCGCCCAATGTGGACTTTTTGTCGATTCTTTAGTTTTACTTGTTAACATCTATAAAAGTCAAAATAAATAATGGACACCATATTTGAACTCCTTTTAAATCATGAATGGAATGATCCTTAAAATCTCCCAAACCCACTGATCGACCTAGAAAGCTCCGATTGCACCCATTTCAGTTTCTATGAATTTCTAAAATTGCAAGGAGTTAAAATATGGTGTCCATTATTATTTTTGGCACTCCTAGTAGTGGACCAGAAGTTTTGAAAATCCTAAATCTCTCTTTATTTTTTTTATTTTTTTTGTTACTAGGCCTGATATCTCTCATATCAGGCCCATATCAGGCCTAACGTGGGCTTTTATGACGATTCTTTGATTTTGCTTGTTAACATCTATAAAAAGTCAAAATAAATAATGGACATCATATTTGAACTCCTTGCAATTTTAGAAATTCACAGAAACTGAAATTGGTACAATCGGAGCTCTCTAGGTCCATTAGTGGGTTTTGACCGAAACCCACGATCGACCTAAAAAGCTCCGATTGCACTCATTTCAGTTCCTGTGTATTTCTAAAATTGCAAGGAGTCCAAATATGGTGTCAATTATTATTTTTGGCATTCCTAGTGGTGGACCAGAGGTTTTGAAAAACCCTAAATATCTCTTTCTTTTTTTTCTTTTTTTTTTGTTTAGGCCTGATATGAAGAGATATCATGCCCACGTTGGGCCTGATATCTCCCCATATCAGGCCCAATGTGGGCCTGATATGGGAGATATCAGGCCTAGTAACAACAAAAAATAAAAAAATAAAAAAATAAAAAAATAAAAAATAAATAAAGAGAGATTTAGCGTTTTCAAAACCTCTGGTCCACCACTAGGAGTGCCAAAAATAATAATGGGCACCATAATTTAACTCTTTGCAATTTTAACTCCTTCCATATCAGGCCCAACGTGGGCTTTTATGACGATTCTTTGATTTTGCTTGTTAACATCTATAAAAAGCCAAAATAAATAATGGACATCATATTTGAACTCCTTGTAATTTTAGAAATTCATAGAAACTGAAATGAGTGCAATCGGAGCTCTCTAGGTCCATCAGTGGATTTTGACCGAAACTCACGATCGACCTAAAAAGCTCCGATTGCACTCATTTCAGTTCCTGTGTATTTCTAGAATTGCAAGAAGTCCAAATATGGTGTCCATTATTATTTTTGGCATTCCTAGTGGTGGACCAAAGGTTTTGAAAAATCCTAAATCTCTCTTTCTTTTTTTTCCTTTTTTTTGTTTAGGCCTGATATGAAGAGATATCATGCCCACGTTGGGCCTGATATCTCCCCATATCAGGCCCACATTGGGCCTGATATGGGAGATATCAGGCCTAGTAACAACAAAAAAAAAAAATAATAAAAAAATAAAGAGAGATTTAGCGTTTTCAAAACCTCTGGTCCACCACTAGGAGTGCAAAAAATAATAATGGACACCATAATTTAACTCCTTGCAATTTTAGAAATTCATAGAAACTGAAATGGGTACAATCGGAGCTTTCTCGGTCGATCAGTGGATTTCGATCAAAACCCACTGATGGACCTAGAGAGCTCCGATTGCACCCATTTTAGTTTCTATGGATTTCTAAAATTACAAGGAGTTCAAATATGGTGTCCATTATTTATTTTGGCTTTTTATAGATGTTAACAAGCAAAACTAAAGAATCGACAAAAAAACCCACATTGGGCTTGATATGGGCTCAAATCAGGCCCAACGTGGGCCTGATATGAAATGATATGTAAAATACCGAACCAAATAATAATTAAATAATAAGGTTTAATGGGCGAATAATTGTAACAGAATTTTTAGAAATTTTCGGGGATTTAATCGGAGCCCGTAGGGCGTATATTGAGGGGATAAAATTATAGACTTTGGAAAAGGTCTGTTTGGAATACCTATTTATTAGGGAGTTGATTTGATTAATAGGCCTAGGTTTTCTATTAAAGCCTAAGTTCCTTATTCTTCCTTAATCTCTCTGCGCCGAAATTTCCTTTCCCTTCCCCGTGCCCTAAGCCCGACGCCACCCCTCCCTCTCGCGACCTTCTACTCCCCAAAATCCACCGCCGACTCCCCCTTCTTCTCTCGGTTCCGACCGATCCACCGCCGCCTGTCTCTAGCCGACGATCTCTCCCTCACGTGCGAGCACAACAGCCGATCTTTCTTCCTTGCGCGCGAGCACCGAAGCCAAGCCGGCGATCTCTCCCTCACGCAGGCACCAGCCGCCGCATCTTCTTCCCCCGAGCCTCACCTCGCGACGTCGCCTCCGCTCCTTCACCGGGCCTCTTCTCCCCAAGCCGTCATCGGTTCTCTGCTACGTCGAGCCATAGCTGCCAAGTTCTCGCACCTGAGCCGACCTTTCCTCCTTGCACGAGCACCCCACAGCCGGCGATCTCTTTCCCCTCGAGTCACCACGCCGACGATCTCTCCCTTGTAGGTATGGATTAGTGTCTATTTTTGTAAGCTAGCATAAGGATTCGGGTGTTGCTGGAGGAGTCTTGATCTGTTGAGCTTTTGGTTTCTTGTTGGATTTGCTGATGAGGAGGGTTACAAGTGATCTTATATTCGATTCTTTTTCATTGTGCTAAGTTCTGTGAGAGAGGGATATGAGTTGGATGCAAGGGGTGGTTGATGGATTTGGTTTTTAATGCTGGGTTCTTTTCTTGATCCGGTTCTTTCAGGTTTTCTGGATTCGTGTTTGTCAAATGGGAAGTGGGGTTTCCGATTAGATTGTTTCATGTTGTATCGGTGATGTTGAATCAATTTGGTTAGGGAATTGGTAATCGATTTGTTTGCTACATTGAGAGAGATCAAATTGTAATATTGAATTAGGTGGATTAATCAAGGGATAAGATTGATTTCCAGTTAATTAATTAGTTGTAATCAATTTCATGATTACGTTGTGGTAGTTTAGCCAATTGTTCTGTTGGTTAGAGATAAATGTAGTATTTGATCTATTTTATGTGTGGGATTAGTTGGTGTTACATAATTAGATTGGGATTAGGTTTTCTATTTGATGTATGGTAGAACCTACTTATGATATATATCCTATATTGTAGGGTTTGATTCTGATTTGAAGCGAACTCTAAGGTGTGAAAATATTCCGGCACGATCTATGTATTAAGGCGGGTACTTCTTGCTTTGTTTTCTTTTAGTACTTTGACCTTAGTGCATGAATTATTTTGGATAAGGATTGTTTACCTTGACTCCACTCTTACTTTCCTACGCTTGATACTTCCACGCAATCTTTGAGAAATTCGTTCCATATCTACACAGTCTCTTGTTGTTGTCCATGATCAATAGCAGATACTAGATACCATGCTTGTATGCTTTGACTGTTGCTTATTTATGTACGATATTGAGCATGCTGGCTTCATGTAGCATACCTGTTTCTGCTTATATATATATATATGATGAATGTTGCATTGTTCGCATCCTGTCATGACATACATGTCAACGACCAATTCTCCCTTGCGGTCGAGAGAGTCGTTAAAAAGGGACCGCATCCTCGGCCACTCGAGAGAGTGGTAGCTGGAGTCGATGCCGCTTGTCCTGTCGTACCGCACTCGGCCACTCATGGAGAGTGGTAGCTGGAGTTACGAGCAGCAGGGACCCCCTTCGCTGTGTAGCTAGTTAGCTACTCAGCACCTGTCTATCCAGTCACTCGAGAGAGTGGCGGCCTTTGGGTGGTACAGTTGTCATCGATCCGGCCTCTCGACCATACAAGGGTCGTGGTGCAGAGAGGTGGGCGGGGTGACCATCCGTGCATACGCTGTTATTATGCCTGCTTGGGTTGCTGCTGTCTACATATGCTGTTATTGCTTACTTATGTTGTTGTGGTATATTTATGCTGTCGTTGTTTCTTACTGTTGTTCACTTATGCTGATATGCTGTCTTATGTTGAGATATACTCTCATTGTAGATGTTTAGACATTGGTTTATTCATTGGAAATTTGTATATACCTTGCTTATTACCTCTGTAGTTATGTGTGGTACAGTAGCAGATTAGTACCATCTCTGATCTTCTATACCTAGCATAGGATATGGTTTCTGTTATGAGCATTTATTTTGGTTCTATTATAGTATCTGCTATTCTTCTAATGAGGCTGTATACTGTTGACATTCTCTACTTATATGTTATGTTCATGCACTATCTCTTTCCTTACCCGTTGAGTTTCAATACTCACCACCCCACAAAATGATTTTCTTTCGCCAGGTAACAGGTAGATGGGTCATGGATGCTTGGAGAGATGTCGGCTGCCAGTCTTGGGTCCTACGTCATACTCGAGGATAGTTTTCGTTTTGGTTTTGTTATCGTTTGGGGTGGTATATTGATTTTGTGTATTTTGTTTTCTAACAAGTCGATGTGAATTTTGGGTCAAGTTTGTGATGACAGGTATTTTTGTTAGTGTCGTTGTTGGTTTATCGTTTTATGTCTTCCGCTGCCGTGTGTTTACGTTCAGCCGTATAGGCTTATTAAATTACGTGTTATGTTGTTTATATTTTATATATATATTCCAGCCGAGTGTGGCTGAGGTATATTTTGTATGTAGTAATGCTTCAGATTGTCACCCGTAGAGGAGAGAT
The DNA here is from genome assembly GCF_018446385.1 of Zingiber officinale. Classification (NCBI taxonomy): domain Eukaryota; kingdom Viridiplantae; phylum Streptophyta; class Magnoliopsida; order Zingiberales; family Zingiberaceae; genus Zingiber; species Zingiber officinale. Next base: position 12,955,139 of record NC_055991.1, on the reverse strand, counting down.
GCTGCCGAAATTTCTTCGGACAGAGACTCCTCTGAGGCGTGACATGATATCAGGCCCACGTTGGGCCTGATATGATTCCATATCAGGCCCAACGTGGGCTTTTATGCCGATTCTTTGATTTTGCTTGTTAACATCTATAAAAAGCCAAAATAAATAATGGACACCATATTTGAACTCCTTGTAATTTTAGAAATCCATAGAAACTGAAATGAGTACAATCGGAACTCTCTAAGTCCATCAGTGGGTTTTGACCGAAATCCACTGATCGACCTAGAAAGCTCCGATTGCACCCATTTCAGTTCCTGTGGATTTCTAAAATTGCAAGGAGTCCAAATATGATGTCCATTATTTATTTTGACTTATTCAAATGTATTAAAATGTGATTAAAAATTGACTAATGTTATTCCTATCTTCTGTTGACATAGAAGAGAGAGAAGAAAAGAAAAACAGTTGAAAAAGTCAAATTATCAAGAGGGTAAAATAAGAAATATATTTAAAAAAGTGCGCTCTTTGGTAAATACCAAAGTAGTGTATGTTTTTTGATAAATTTAGATTTTCACGTGCGCCCTTTAGTAAATTGTCGTTTTTTAATCTAGTTATTTAATTTGTTGAACGAATTAATTTAACCGATCGACTACATAAAACTTTTTCACCAGTAAATTTAGAAGTGTAAGCATCTTGTCATTCAATAGCTAACGTTTTAGTAGAAATCATCATGTAGCACTAGATTCGAATCATAATGTTTGAGCATCGTTATCGCTACGCCGTAGTGTAGGCACCGACGTGGAGAAAAGTAATATTAAATCAAAAAGTAATATGATTTATTATTATTTATTTTATTTTTAGTTGGCACTAGTAGACGAGTAATTTTGGGAATGACGGATCTAATCCCATATATTTTTTGCAGTAGATAATTCATCAACTCAGTATATTTAGGTCAACTGATCATTAAAAAAAACTTATCCGTTAATTTGCTTAAGTTGTGACTCAATCTTTAAATATTGAGAAAATTGAGAAGACATTTTATCGTTGCACTATTGCCTAGAGGTTAAAAAATTTTATTTTTTTAGTTAGCGTTTTTAGGTTAATCGTTCGTTAAGGAAAATTTATTTATTAATTTATTTGAGGTTGGAATTCAATCTTAGATGTTTGAGAAACTATAAAGGCATTAGATCATTACACTATTATCCTCAGATTTTATTTATTTATTTATTTATTTTTGATAATTTAAATATTTAATTCTTTAAATCAATTAATTCGGGAGATGATGAATTTAATCTCATAAAAATTAAACATTATCATCCTACCGAAGGAAATTTTTTACAATATATCGTAATTATGATTTGATCCTTAATGTATGATTAACGGTTAACAAATCTAACCGCTTATGATTAACCGCTTAAAAAATCTAACCGCTGTGTAATAGAACAGCTTGCTTTTTAAAATTAGGTATATCAAATCAAAATTTTACATAATATGAAAAATAATAAATTCGATATATTAATTTTGCATAAAAACTACATTAGCTGAAGGAAAAATTTTACAAAATATCGTAATTAGGATTTGATCCTTAATATATGATTAACGCTTAAAATATCTAACCGCTTATGATTAACCGCTTAAAAAATCTAACCGCTGTGTTATAGAACAGCTTGCTTTTTAAAATTAGGTATATCAAATCAAAATTTTATAATATGAAAAATAATAAATTCGATATATTAATTTTGCATAAAAACTACATTAGTCAATGTTATGGCAAAGGGGTAATTTAGCAGCCATTGGATTCAATTCATTTTCAGGAATCAAACGGCGTCGAGCCAGTAAAACTATCTGCGCTATAGCTACACGATGTCGGGAAGCGCCGACGGCGGCCCACCGGAGGTGACTTTGGATACCTCCATGGGACCTTTCACAGTCGAGGTACTCTCCTCCTCTTCCCGCTACCCGTCTTCTTCCTTTCTGTTCCGTCTATGCCCTAGGACTTCTCTCCGACATCGCTTCTCTGTTGGATCTTAGATGTATTACAAGCACGCTCCGAAGACTTGCAGGAACTTTGTTGAGCTCTCTAGGAGAGGTTATTACGACAACGTCAAGTTCCATCGGATTATCAAGGTGCTTTCTCATCCTTCGTAGTTTGATGACCTAACCGCACTTTTTCTTCTCTTTGTTGTTTTTTTTTTCTGATTATTTGGTGCACGTTATTAGGATTTTATCGTTCAAGGCGGTGATCCGACAGGAACCGGAAGGGGTGGTGAATCCATTTACGGGTTAGTCACCGTCCCGCTTTGCAGTGAACATAGTGGGAATTTAAGGAGTCTGTTTTATTTGTTTCCAGAAAAAATCTGATAGAAATTTAATTATTTTGAGCATACTCGGTGTCTGACTTTGCAAATTAGCAATACCTTTGGATTTGGGCAGAGATCTGACGTCCATTGCTGCACCTCCTATGTGATGCTGATGCGTTTTGATTGTATTGGGATTTTAGTTGTCTTTCGTCTCTAATACCTTTTCATTGCGCTATTGTAGTCAATTGCCTTAGTCCTCAACTGATAGTAGTTTCCCTTTCTTCTTACCAGTCCTAAGTTTGACGATGAGATAAAACCTGAGTTGAAGCATACTGGAGCGGGCATACTATCAATGGCAAATGCTGGTCCTAACACAAATGGTAGCCAATTTTTTATAACATTGGCACCATGTCAGTCGTTGGATGGTAATGATTTCCTTTTGTATTTTTTTTTCAAAGAGGAAAACTAACATCTGATAGTTTCTCAGTATTATGTTATGCTACTTGAATGATGTGTAGTCTTAGTACTCAATTCTTTAAGTACGTGAAACAAACAGTGAGTACCAACTTCTGAGATTGACTATACATATCTTATTTTGGCCATTAAACTCTATAGAAGACTCTATCACTACTAATACTCACTTATTTTAAGTTATTTTTAATTGTGATAAGCAGAGTTGTCTTAAATCTCCTATTATGCTCCCACCTGAATTTCCAATTATTTTTTTCTAGAAAAGACTAGGCCAAAGGTCATTTGGCCTACCCATTTTATGTATTTCTTAGCCAGTACTAGGCTTGTGAAAAGAATTGACCAATTCTGCAGTGTTAAGTAGGTTTTATCTTGAATGTGACTGGATGGTAAGTTCATCTAGAATAATGCAAACGATTAGAACTTGAATTGACCCTTGGTATATCCTATAATTACAATATTATAATTTATTGACACTTTCAAATTTTAATAGTTGTACCCCAGGAAACAGAGTAAAAGTACTATTTTTCAAAATAACTACCTCTTTTGTTATAATTTACTTTTTTTATGAATGCTAAATAAATGTCAAGTCATATATTTTGTAGCAGTTGAATGACCTTCACATGCTTACTAGAAATAGATAAAATTGTCTAACATAGCACATAATGATATAATATCCAATGAGGAACTCAACCTATATATTCTAACAACCATATAATTGTTACATGTTACAATTAGTATGATACCTCACTGACTTAAACTAGTGTTCTGATTCTACATCACCACACAGATTATTTCTTTACTATAAAACTCTTATGTAGAAACCTAATGATCAGCAAGCAATTTCTATCAGTATGATTGATTTCTACTTGAATATCCAAATCATCAATATTTTGACTAGTTTTTGTACTAGAATGACCATCCTTAGTACTATTCATATTTTCACTACAAATGAATTATGAATGTGACTTTCACAATAACTATTAGTACTAGAAATAGTAATATTAATATCGATTTCGAAATGAAGATAAATGTCAATGTTGTTATTAGTGTTCTTTTTCCAGATCCAATATCATTGCATTTAAGACTTCTTTTTCTTAGACCTTCAATTCAAATAGCTGGGAGGTTATCAAAAGCAAACTTTGATCCATCCTTGCTTGTATTTGATGCCATCTAGGATATGATTGCTACAAGAAATCCTGGGAAACTTTATTAAAATATCTCATCTTATGTCTTAGAAGATATGTTAGTCATATTTTTTTAAAAAATAGTTATAACTGGAGACATTATTACAGAGTTTTAGGGATTTAACATAATCATCAACAAATGCCACTTGAACCCTAATCCTGAAATTTATAGTGTTGACCTTGTTAATCAATATTTTGGTTGATTATTTCTGAAGAAAGATATCAATTTGGTTGCCTCTAAAAAATTGTCTTCCCTAAAAGGATGTTCCTTTTTGAGTTCAACATTTTCTCAGCCCTTCCAGTGTATTTGAATCCTAAAAAATTATTTTCAAATGTTGTTAGTAGAGATGTTTGATTGTGCTAGCTATGACTTGTTGCTATGTTTTTTGGGTCCTTGTGAAATTTCTATCAACTTCATGGATTTTGTCTTGTGATTCAAACCTTTGATACTTGGTCTCTTCATTCTTCCCCTTCATACATGTATCAAAGACAATTATTCCAATACAACACCAAACACCCTTGTTGATCATATGTGTCAAGAATGAGCATGCCATACTCATATCCATGTTTGGGTTGGGCACTTATATCCAAGTAAATATAACTTAGAAAAGAATGAAGAGCAAAGAACCTCAACATATCTTGGTAAGTTTTTTTTTGCGCATCTAGTGTGATGAAAGTTAGCATAGCAAAAAATTGTCTACATAAAATAAGCCTACATTCATGAGCACTCTTTAGTCCATACATGTTGGAATTCTACATTAACTACCATATGAAACTAGTGTTGTTTTAATATTAGGTCAAGTGAGATTAAATAACTTTCAATGAAAATGAAGGCAAAATGTAGGTCTTGGTGATATTCAAATTGAAATTATAGGAATTTATTAGATCATGGTATAATTTGGTCAACTAATTGAATAAAATTTTGATAATTAACAATGTTTAGTTGTAAAGGTATTAAGTTGATCATAATGTCTTGCGAGATCATCATGTCCCTCGTAGGCTCAAAAGTAAACTTTATGGGACTCTTAGATGCTTTCTGTACTTTATGGATCATCGTGTTTGCAGGTAGAAAGCAACATATACAAAAAGTAAATATAGCATAAATGAAAATGCTAAGTTTGGATATGCAGAGTTACTAGAAAGTTGAAAATAAGAATACTAATTTTAGAGCAATAGATTCAATAGATGATAAAATAAGAGAAAATATGTTGAGATGATATACATGCAAAGTTCAATGGTGGAATGGAAAAAATTCATATAGCCAATCCCACATAGTTGACACAACCACAATTTGTTGGTACCTACAAGTAGTTGAGAACTAAGGATAATATCAAATAGTTGTTACAGTCTTATAGGATCTACATGCAATTGTTTTAGAAGGGGAGCCTTGACACAATGGTAAAATTGCTTCTGTGTGACCCTGTGGTCATGGGTTCAAGTTACAGAAACAACCTTTTGTAATGAAGGGTAAAGTTGCATGCAATAGCCTCAATATGGTCCGATCCTTCCCTAAGATCCCACATTGGCTGAAGCTTCGTGCACCGAACTGTCCTTTTTTATTTTATATATGGATGTAGTGGAAGAATACTTCAATTCTTAAATTAACTTTCGTCCCTTCTTAGCTTCATTATCTTCTAAACAAACAGACATGAGAGAGGAGTTCTCTGGCTAACAAGCTCAAAACCACTATATGTAAGTGGGAGAAAAGGGTTTCAAATGTCAAGGACATTGACTAAATAAATTGCTGCCACAAGATCCTCATGTTGGCATGATTTCATGATCTCTCCAGTTGGTGGAACAGCTAAGTGGCCAGCACAATAGCAAACAACTGACTACTTTTATCCCCAGATGCAATCCCAAACTAGGCTACATGACAATAGCTACCCTTTCCCTCTATTCTCATATGTAATAGAAGTGTAAACTAGGCAATGGATTACTTGCCTCATGGTGGCAACGATATTTTTGAGGATTATTTGCTTTTTCGCATATACACTGATATCTATAATCAGTGTTCACAATTTGTTTCTTGACCAATCACAAATTTCCATCTTAAAGATAAAGCTATTAAAAGGATTTCTCAGGGAGTATGTAGTTGGCTCGTTGCCTAAGTGGTAAGTGGGAGTCTAGCACTTGACATTGAAAAAATAAGATTGCCATAAAGAAGTCACAATTAATAAATATGTTTGCATAATGATAACAAACCATTTCATATTGCAATCAAGGAAACAAAAATCACAATAAAACATATTATTCATAGTCATAATCCAAATTTTTTTTAAAAAAAAATTGAATGCATTATTATACAATGAATGAAAAAGGAAAAGAGATAAGAGAAGAGGAAAAACACACCTAGGACCTAGGAAAAGATGACTAAAATAGTTGCAAGTTGTTGATGGTGGGTGAAAAATGGGAGGCGGAACCTTAAAGTCACATGGGTTTGGAAGCTCGACTCAAGGGGTGTTGGATGGGTTGATGGGATAAATTAAGGTTACTTTCTAATATCAAATGGACAAACAACTTATAAAAAAAATCCTTTAAGTAAATTGCTTGTGTCATCTAGGCCACTTTATAAAAGGCTCACCTAACAGGGGATCACCTAACTACTATGAGAAATGGTCCTTGGCCTAAGCCGCTTTATAAAAGGGTCACCTAACAGGGGACCACCTAACTACTATGAGAAACGTTCCTTGGCCTAAGCCACTTTATAAAAGGGTCACCTAATAAAGCGGCTGCTTAGCCACTAGGCGAAAGTGTCCCTTGTTGAAACCACTCTGCCTTTTAGAACAATTTTATTGATAAATTGTAAATGTGAATCTCTGATAAGTTTGTTAATATGATTATTTATTTCTTTATTTTTTAGTTTGTTATTATGTTTGCTTTACTATTTTGGATGATTTCTTTTATGTTTTGAATTTTTATTATTTTTTCATATGGTTTGTGCTTCCATAGGAAAACATACAATTTTTGGAAGAGTTTGCAGGGGGATGGAAGTTATTAAACGTCTTGGAAGTGTGCAAACAGACAACAGTGATAGGTGATTCTGAGATTTGCCAAATGATTTAATCTGCATTTTCATTGCAATTCACACTTTGCATTAGCATATATGTGGATACTGATAATCATATTCATTTAATTGTCATCCTGCTTCCTCTTTAGCTGAAGGAGCTATTTTTGTCTTCAGACTCCTGCCATATTGTTAAAAATTTGAAGCACCCAAGCATTTTGTTTTTAATGGAATCATGAAGTATTTAACTTTTTGCACATGCTGATGTTTATAAATTGGTGCTTTGTAGATCTTCTGTGAAATGCATTTTTTAAACTATGACAATGGAAATCACACCTAATTTATCCATAGTAATTACTAGTCATAATTTCTATTGGTTATTCATAGCAATTTGTGTCAGTCAATAGACAACTTGTAGGGACCACCTAGAGTTTAAATGTCCAATTTCTATTATTCAAAAGTTTCCTCTTCAAATGAAGGAAGTGCCTGCTATTGCATGGCTAGAAATTATCCTTAGTAGATTGCAAGCCATAACTGTAGGTGTGAAGGGGTTACTCGAAAGAGCTTCTAGTCTAAGGAGCCCTAAGAGTCATCTGCAAGGACTTGTGTCAACCAAACACTCATAAATGTCAACTAAAATTCAAAATATTTTAGAATTTAAATGACCGACTAAAGGAGGGGTGAATATATAATTACAAATATATTTTTTGTTAAAACACACTTATATACTTAAATTACATATTAATCCAAAGAGTGTGTGTATGTGACAAGATATGGACGGTCATAGCAAGCAACTTAGTGGGAAACTCTTCTCCATATGAAATTAAAAAAGATGCACTTTGTGCAATCAATGTTGTAAATGGCGGTAGACGGTAGCGGGGTGATTAGTGACTGCCTGCCGCCTCGGCCGCCTAGGCGGTTGAATTTATTTTTACTATTTTTTATACACGGTGTTCTAAAAGGCGGATGTGGCAGCCGCCTAAGCGCGAGGCGGACCAATTCCGCCCCTCTTTTGTTAAAGGGGCGGGTTAAATTGCGGAATTAATGGCGTTTTAGGGTTAAAAAATCATTGGATTTGATTTCAAAACACCCGCCTCCTTCCGCCTTGAACCGTCACAACCGCCGCCGCCGTTGCCGCCCGTTGTTGTCGTTCCCACCATTGTCATCGCCCGCCCCTGTCATTTAGGTTAGACTTTTACATATTTCGGATTAGAATATCGCTTGGACTGACACGACATATGCGAGGCATTGGCACGCCGCGACGTCTCCAGAGGCGTCACCTATCTTGATGACGAGTCTAGACTCGTCGTGCCCGAAAGTGTTGCTCGAGCCCTACCACTGGCCGGACGCCTTGCCTGAGTTCGGCGACGAATTCAACACGTTGCGCGACACCTTCAATGTCTGCGCGATGTCAACAAAGCAAAAACCTTTTTTTTAACTTAGAACTTTATGTTAATAAAATTAATTAACTCCTAGCTATAATTGAGATAAATTTAATATACATTTATTTAAATGTTAAATCAGGTTAATATATTTTAAATGCGATCAGCTTTTGAGGAGTTGTTAAATCAGGGATCAACTTTTTAAATGTTAAATTAGCTTTATGGGATCAACTTTTATATATATATATATATATAGAGAGAGAGAGAGAGAGAGAGAGAGAGAGAATTGCTACCGTCGGTTGCGGAATCGTGCGCACCTTGACTGAAGGCGCCTCCAATGCATTGGAGGCACCTTCAGTCGTTTTCTTTTTTTTAACGAAGTTGAGGCGCAATCCAGGCGCCTTAACTCATTATATATATATATTTTTTAAATCAAAATTCTCTTAAAGAGGAACACTATACCCTATAAGCATCTAAAATTTCTAATCTTGAACACTATAATCCAAAAGGAAAGCCTGAACCCTAGAGGGAAAATCTTATTTGCTTAAACTCATTATAACTCAACCCCTAAATCCTAAAATCTTAAATCCTAAATCTATATAATACACCTCGTGAGCATCTAAAATTGTTAATCTTGAACACTATAAATCAATAAGGAAGTCTGAACTCTAGAGGGAAAATACTCAAACTCATTAAAACCTAACTCCTAAATCCTAAAATTTTGAACTCTAAATATACCCCAAAAAAATAAGCAAAAAATAAAAAAATAAAGAAATAAAGAATTGAGGTACCTGGATTTGATCCGCCTCAACAATATTAAAATAAAATTCCAAGGCACCTCCAATGCAGTATATATATTGTTAATATTTTATATGTTAAAAATACAATTTTAAAACAGATTTTTAGTAAGTGTTTTTTAATTTTTTGATCTTTTATTTAGTTGGGAAATGAGAAACAACTGGAGGTGAAATTGAAGCGAAAGTCTAGTGATATTGTTTGAGATTATGGAGTGTTGTATCACAAATTAAAAAGAGATTGGATGAAGCATCATATTACGGGTATTGTAGGACAAGTTGAAGCATGCACTAAAGCATCTGATGAAGACAAAAAAAAAGAGTAAGAACTTATCTTGAAAATAGCAAGAATAAGAAGTGGGAAAGGGTGGAAGAACTAAAAGAATAAAGGATGGAAGTAAATATAGGTATTGATTTAGAGGATGAAGATTGTCAAGTGGAGGGAGATTCTTCTAAAAACAAGTCGAGCACCTTGGGCCTACTGATAAGTGGACATCTACAATCGATTCAACAAAGGCAAGACACAATTAAACATTAATGATGCATTGAAGTTAAAGTTTACAAATGATGTGCATGAGTACGTTGCAAGATGGATTTATGTTGCGGGGATTCCTTTTCATGCAATTGACAATCAAAGTTTAGACAATTTGTAGAGACAGTTGGCCAATTCGGTCCGGGCTACAAACTTCCAAATTAATATCTTCTAAGAGAAACACTTTTGAAACAGGAAGTTAAGAGAACCAAATTATCTTTGAAAAAATATGAAGAAGGGTGGATGAAAAATGGATGTTCAATATGACCGATGCATGGACGGATTGCAAGAGGAGAAGCATTATAAATTTATGTATTTGTTGCAAACTAGGCATTTCATTTCTTGGTTTTATTGAAGAATCCATGGAGTCACACACCAGGGCTTACATCTTTACGTTTGTGGAAAAATACATCAATGAAATTGGTCTTCAACATGTTGTTCAAGTAGTGACAGACAATGCGACAAACAATATGGTGGTTGCGGAGTTGTTGAAGGTTACACAACCTTAAATTTTTTGGACTTCTTGTGCGACTCATTCAATCAACCTCATGCTTAAAGCAATTGAAAAACTACTCAAGTTTAGAGAAATAGTTGAGAAAGCAAAGGCCTTAACAATATTCATCTATGCACATCATAGAACTTTGGCTATTATGAGGAAATATACCAAGAAGAGGGATATTATGATGCTCGAGGTGACTAGATTTGCTACTTCATTTTTGACCTTGGAAAGTCTCATAGACAAGAAAGATCAATTGAGACTTTTGTTTACATCCGAGAAGTGGAGCAACACAAAATTAAAGAATAGTGTGAAGGGGAAAGTGGCGGAGGGCAGAGGCGACAGGGACAAGTATCTCTATTTGGAATGGTGTTTCTTTAGCTTTGAATGCTTTCACCCTTTTAGTGAAAGTTTTACGCCTTGTTGACAATGACAAAAAGCCCTCAATGACCTTTTTATTTAGTGCACTTAAACAAGCCAAGGAAGAGATTAGAAAGACTTTCAAAAAAGAAGAAAATATCATCCCTATTTTGAAGATTTATTGATGAGACGTTTAAGGAAAGATTTGATAGTCCTTTGCATTATGCCGCTTGTTGAATCCGATTTTTTGCTTCAAAGATCCAAGCATACAAAATGACATCAATGTTATGAATGAGTTCTTGAATTGTGTTGAGAGAATTTTTCCCGCCGACGAGAACATACAATTCGCCATTTCTAATGATGAATTGTTGAAGTATAAGAGTAAATTCGGAAACTTTGGAAGAACAATGGCAGTCACGGCATATGAGAAGGTGGATGTGTACCATGACTTTGATTCGGGTACATCTCTTTAGTCTTTCCTTTATTTTGATTCACTAACATGCATGTCTCTTTTACCTATTTTTGGATTTATTATTCTTTGTATCTTTACTTGTTTAAGTGGGATGGTGGTCTAATTATGGTGATGACACTCTAAACTTGCAAAAAATAGCAATGAGATTTCTCTCTTTGACAAGTAGTTCACCGGGGTATGAAAGAAATTGGAGCCAATTTGAACGGATAAGTAGTAATTCATAAATTATGTTATATATTCTTTCTTTTTATTAGTTTTTAATAATTTTCTAATTGTTTAGATACATACTAAGAAGAGGAATAGACTCGAGACCTTAAGATTGAATGATCTTGTATATGTCAAATTCAACACCAATCTTATGAAGAAGAAAAGTAAAAGAGAAATGGACAAAGATTTGCTTCTATCCTCTCAAGCTAGTGAAGCTCAAGATTGACTTATTGATGGTGGTGATGAAGGTTGAGCCTCGAGCAGATGAAGTACTACAACTAAGGAGAAGCACCAGGAACATCTACATTAGAAAACTTGATGAGGATTTAGATATATCGGAGGAGGAAAATGAAGATGTTGATTTTGAGTCTGATGATAAGAGGATCATGGATGTAGTTGATGGTGCATGTGTAAATGATTTAAAAATTAGTTATGTTGAGTTTAATACTTGTTGGCTCGTTGTCACGTTGAGTTGAAATTTTAAATTTTAAACTTGGACTTTTGGTATAAATAGCGATATTACTTTTTAATATTAATATGGTGATGAATTTTTATTACTTGTTAGTTGCATTTATATATTTTTTTTGTACCTTATATAAATTGTATTGTATTGGATGAAACTTATTTATGCATAAAAGAATTCAATCGCCTAGACACCGCCTAGACAGTCGAAGCAGTCCGCCCCACCACCGCCTACCGCGATTTACAACACTATTTATACATAATATTATAAATAATCATTATTCTTTATAATATTTACTTTTAATAAAATATATTAATTAAAAATTTAAAAATTAATCTAAATATTTAAAAATAATATATATATATATATATTAATGAGATAATTTTATTAGACTTTAATTACGTATATTTAAATTATCTCAATTATAATTAGGAGTTGATTAAAATTATTAACCTAAAGTTGTTTAATTAAATTCTAACTTACAAGTTACACACTTACCTTGTTTTAGCTAGGCGACGAGTCTAACGCGTCGCCGGAACCTCACTATGCGACGGTTCCAGAAGCGTCGTCAGGCTCGGGAGACACGTGTGGACGGGTCGTTGTGCTCGTCACCTGGCTCGGGCGACACTTCCAAGCTCACGCAACGTGTTTGGACTCGTTGCACGACCCAAGCAACACATTCGGACACGTCGCGGTGGCGAAATGGCAGCGGCGGCGGCAGTTCTAGGCAGTGGCGGAAGGAGGTGAGTTTATCCCCTAAAGCACTGTCTTAGGCAAAGCGGTTGCACCTGCCTAGGCGGCCGCTTCAACCGCCATTTAGAACACTGTTTGCAATATCAAGAGAAGTACAATAGGCCCAATCAGGAGCATGTTGTCTCCCATATGATCTTTTCTTGGTTAGGTTTTTTTCCTTTTTCTTTTTTGCCTAGTATATATTTAATATTTGGAAAAGATTGGTTATTTAATATATAAGATCCAAGGAGATGACGTTGACATAAAGGAGTGCTTACAGGATTTCGTAGAACATTTTTTTGGAATTAATATCAGTTTCTTCTTCAGAGGGAATTGAATTGGTTGCGTTGGAGAGGGATAGAGGATCATGCATATGTCGAGCGGTGCAGTTTTGCTGTTTGCTTGGTCCAAAATGTCCCTGACTATAGAAATTTGAACTTCGGACCAATCCACAAAAAATTGCTTGCACGAAGGTGTGCCTAGTGTTGATATAGTATTGAAATTGTATCATTATGGTCAAAGGCCAATACCCAAGCATGGAAAAAACTTTAAACCTTGATTTTTGTTTTATTTTCCTAGTAAATAATGGTAATATTAGGTTTGAAGAAACTTTAAACTGATACCCAAGCATGGAAAGTTCATAGATTTGGACTAAAGGTTTGAACTTCATTCATCTTCTCTTTGCTATACGTTTCTTAATATTGTGGTATATCTCTTACCTTACTCATAGCTTGGTGGAGATAATGATTGCCAATATTCAAAATCTTATTCTGAGTGAGGGTTCTGGTCCCTGATCGGAACGAGATGATGAGGGTGTCATGCTGGATGTACTGACGCATCATGCCTGAGGTACCAAGAAGAAGAAGAACCAGGGAAGAGAAAAGGAGGAAAATGATTGAAAACCTAACCTAACTTCCTTGCTGCTGCCTCATGCCACAAAAGCAAAGAAGAGAGGGAGCAGCAATGTGACGTTGAGAAGATAAGGGAAATGAAGAAATCATGAAGAAGAAAAGGTACACAACTGGATGCCTGAAGAAAAGGAGGTCATGGTTTAGTCAAGAAAGTGAAGAAGTGAAGGCAACAGTCACTTCACTTGATTCGTCTTCTCTTCTTCACTTCCGGCTGCCTTTGATTCCTTCTTTTTTTGGCAGCAAGGAGGTTAGGTCCTCAAGCAAAGGGGTCTGCTGTGTCGCAGAATCAGGTTAGGATTCTTAAGTGAAGCATCAAGCACCTTCATCATGGAATCAAGTTAGGACCCTCAAGCAAAGTGTCCACTGCACTGCCTTGGCCACTGAAGTGATTCCAACTGGTTTTGTGGTCTTCAGTTGCTCCGCATGCTGGTTGGCAGGCAGAACAAAATCTTTTACCCATGCCAACTGGTTGGAAATGATATTTTATTCCGTGACAACGGTAAATCAGCAAGGTTCTAGAGAACCGACTGTGAAGCACCAATTTTCTTAACCTTGGGGATATATATATATATTTTTAAGTATTTCATAGGGGCTTAATATCAACACAATGAATGAATGGCCCAAAGGAACTAATTTTGGCCCATTGTGCACAAAAATTAGGAAATTTTAACTGGAGAGCTTTTGGAACAGGAGCCATTCCTTAACCTGTCATAGTGCAGACAACTGGATGGATTTACTTTTTCTAACTCACAGCAATGTCGGGGCACCATACTATTTTCTTATATGTAGTGCATGAGTTCCATAATCTGAATGCATCAAATATGCTAACTTTGTAAATCATGGATCCTCTTCTCTTTATTATTATTAAACTGTGAGTTTCATCAGATTATCTTATTGGTAAGTTGACCGGTGTCATTCATTGGAGATTTGAAATTCACTAATAATGTGATTAATTTATTAGAAAAGTGGCACATCCTATGGAACATCTGTCATGTGATCAAGAATTTAGGGTCTCTAACTAATACTCTCGTACCATGCACATCCATTTTATGAAACGCCTGTTATACCCTTTTTTTTCCTTATTTATTTAGTGCATCTTTTGCTAAATCAGGCCAATACATGATGTGAAGATACTAAGAACAGTAGTCGAAGATTGAAGTGCTAAAGTTGCAAGGCAAAGGTACCGGGAGACATTTCTGTTTCTTGAGATTCCTCCTCTGTTATTTTGCACATTACATTTCTTAATTTCTCATCGAGATTTCATTTGTCTTTCCGGTAATGTACATCAGGAAAATCCGAGAAGCATTTTATGCTGCATTAACATGTGCCAGATACTATGCTACGAGTGGCCTTGTAAGGTTGCCAAATCATGGAGCCTTGAGATTCTATTTAGAGAACTTGTTTTTAAAATTTTCTCGTATCTAGTTTGACTTCCCATTTACTTGAGAATTCTGCTCGTCTCACATTTTCACCCTTCCATTCGGATACTAGCTCATGTTGAATACTCTAACTGATTTTGGAGAATTTTTCAGTGTCTTATCCCTTTGCATGTGTCTTATTTCTTCCATGGAGACCTTCCTGATGTAACTCTGTTATCCACGTGAAGTAATTCTTTTGCTCGTGTACAGATTAGCAATAAGCATAGATTTGCGCAAAAAAATTTGCTGTTTAGTTTGGAGGAAAGTGTAGACCAGGCTATGGTTTTATTGTATTCTTCATCCGGGACACACAGTGCAAACGAACTCAATTTTATCAATTTTGTTCCAGTACTTTTCTTTTACACTTCGTACTTCGTAAACAGGGTCATGGTCCTATGCCATCCCGACATATTTTGATCTCGGAAAAATAAAATCTCATTTTGAGTGGTAGCCTCTCTCGATGGCACTGATTTTGTTTTTTGACATTTTCTTAAAGGGACGCATTTGGATTTTAGAATTTTTTTTTACCGGATGCATTGTACTTTTATTATTCATCAAAGGGTGTATTTTAAAAAAAAAAACGTTTTTTTATTAGAAAAAAATCTTTTGCACTCTCGAGCGGTGGCCCTATAGAACGACTTGGTTGCTCGGCCTTGGACTTGTTTGCATGGTCGTTTTGGCAATGCAGTCACCTTGATGGCCCTGACCATCTTCCGCTCTCTTCTCCTTCCTTTCCCTTTTTCGTAACTCTTATATCTGAAAGTCGATACCAAATTCATGCATCATCGTCGTCCTACAAATCAAGTAACTAATCACAAGGAGTGGACCCGATCGAGTGGTGGTTAATTTGATCATTGAATGACAGAGATGGTGTGGCGATGGACAAACTTCTCCCACCAACAACGCTGCTACCGAGCTGAACCGCCGGCAACGTTGCGGTTGAGGTCGAACCGCAGGGTTATCGGGACGTAAATTCTCGGACCCTGTGCAACTCACCCCACCACCACTTGCTCTCTCGGTTGCCGTGATTTACCTCTCTCGTGATGACCTGGGGTTGGGTGCGGCGAGGATGCTGGGGGAGAACGATTTCGCCTTTTGCCACATAAACCACCACAAACCCGATCAATTCGCCTCCAACTCTATCTCCTTCGCATCTCTTCTGCCAACAATGACGAAGTACGTAATCTAGAAAATTATTATTAAAATGGTCATGTCGTCGAGCATCATCAATCGGATGAAATGTTGTATATACGATTCCCACTATCATTCGTGCATGCTTGGTTTATGTTGGAATGAAGCAGCGATGAACAAAGCAAGGGCAGGTACGAACAAGGTCATATATATATATATATATATATATATATATATATATATATATATATATATATAGGATTGATATCCTGCACGCCCGCACAGTGCGCGACTGTGCGCGCACCCAGGATATCAATCGGTTTTTTTTTAATTTTTTGATTTTTTTAATATTTTAAATTAAGAAAATCAATTAAAAAAATAAATATTTCCTTATATAAATTTCTAATACATTAATATCCCCTCAACATATTACAATAGTCAATAAATACTTAAATTAATTTTATTTTATTTTATTTTTAAAACCAAACACTATAACCTAATTGGGAAGCCTGAACCCTATATGTAAAATCTAAAAAAAAATAATTTTAATACTATAACTCAAAGTCTGAACCCTAGAGGTAAAATCTAAAAAAAAATAACTTTGATACTATAACCCAAAGCCTGAACCCTAGAGGTAAAATCTAAAAAAAAAATAAAATTTTGATACTATAATCCAAAGCCTGAACCCTAAATAATTTTGATACTATAACCTAAAATCTGAACCCTAGAGTTAAAATCTAAAAAAAAATAATTTTGATACTATAACCCAAAGCCTGAACCCTATAAATAAAATTTTTAAAAATATATTTAATTATTTTTTTAATTCAAAAATAAATAAAAAAATTAAAACCAGTGATATCCTACGCGCGCACAGACGCGCACTGTGGGAGCGCGCAGGATATCAATTCTTTATATATATATATATATATATATATGAGTTTAAATATTAAATATTTAAAATTATAACTAAATTAAATAAAGTTTATTACAGATTTATTTGTATTATTAATTTTATTTTTTATAGTCAAATTATAATTGATCAATAATTTTTAATTTGTTAGATTTAACCAATAATTTTTAATTTTTTTATAGATTAAAATTAAATTTGATTATTTTTATTTTTTTACTCGTAATAGATTTAATTGAGAATTTTAATTTTTTAATGTTAAAATTAGATTTGGTTGTTAATTTATTTTTATTTTTTATTAAAATTTAATTCATAATTTTAAATTTTTTGCTAATAAAATTTAATTTATTAATCAAAATTAAATTTGGTTAATAGTTTAAAAATATTAGTTGGTTATAATTAATTGATATTATCTTAAAAAAATATTTTTGGAAGTCAAAACATATTTTATATTATACTATCATTTTCTTTAAATTTTATTGTGCTTTCTTTCTTCAACTTCATTATCAATGTTAATACCTTTCTTTCTTCAAATTCATTATCAATGTTAATACTATTACGATCGTATCCTTACTCTTCCATGAGGCACACTTTTATTTTTAATAATTGCTCATTGATGTTTAATAGCTAAATATTTTTAGCTAAATAAATTTGATAGTTTGGTTCATGAAACTCTCGTCTACTCAAATTTATTATCTTTATATCACATAATAATAATTTTATTGAGTTAAGGTAGTTATGATCATGGAATGAGAAGTATCTTGCCAATCTGAGCACTGCTCTCCATCATCCTGTGAGCATCAGCAGCTTCAGACAGTGGAAAGGTCTCGCATACAATAGGTTTCACCTTGCCCGCGGCGCTAGCCAGACGTGCTTCTCCACCTGAGACTATCTGGGCTTTATTTTCACTGCTTCTATTTCGCAGACCAGCAGCTGTTCAAACAAAAAAAAACTCAGCAAGAACAATCCACGTCAGACAACTAAGAACATGGCCTCTCCCATAAGTTAGTAAAGCAACCATATGTTTGAATTAGAAACGAATGGTTTTAAGAACATAGAAGACAAAATTATATATATATTACAAAATAGTTGAGGTTGCTACTTGGATCGCCTCCGCCAGAAAATATCACTAGTCAAGCATAGACCTATTACATATATGAACAGTGAAGACTTGCATCTGATCTGCTACCAACATATTAACTCCTAACAGGATTCGGGATCTATGAATGACATTCGAAGGTTGAGCAAAATTTAACAAATTATTCCTGAGCAAGTCCGCCATTAGCTGTAGATATACTTTCTATACGCTTTTGAGAAAATTTACCGACAACAAGGGTAACTAGGGGCAAATTCCTCTAATACTTGGACTATTTGTCTGTTCTCTCTATCTTGGATACGGACATTCCGAGTGGACACTCAGCGACTCAATTGATCACGTGTACAGTTGTTCAAAGTAGTTGTGTTAGACACTTAGATCTACATTCGTGTAGTGGTGTAGTGTAAAATACTCATTTGAGTCCACACAGACAAGTTATATGTGCACGAGTTCCAAAACTTCCTAAGAATCAAGTAGAATAAGAGAATGGACACGAAATGGCAGAGAGGATACATTGAATGGTAAGGCGCTTTGCCAATAGACAAGACAGATTTACTTGTGTCACTGCTCCTCCCATGAAACCAATGATAAAAAGTCTGCCATCAATGGCCAAGCTCTCAAGATTTTTCTGCAAGTACGGACCTCCAACATTATCCAATATAACGTCTACACCTGCATAACAGATTTTTACTGGTTTTTAGATAGCTGCATTGCAACGCAGCTTTGTGTAGTATCAATGGCATACCCTTTCCTCCAGTTTCTTCCATCACCCTTGCAACAAAATCTTCTGATTTGTAATTGATGCAAACATCAGCGCCAAGATTTTTGCAAGCAGCCAATTTTTCTTCAGTACCTAGAATCCATATGAAGGACATGGAATATTTTCTTAAAATTCAGTAAATAGACAAACCTCTAGACTAAATCCAGCAACCCCATGAATAGAATCAAAGCTTATTCCTTGATATTTCTACGAGATAACCCATTATGCTTCATCTTTATTTTATTTTCTTACTTATCAAAACTGATTAATAATTAGGTGAAATACTATAAAAAAAAATTGTTCCAAGTATTGTCAAAGGTGGTCAATACATACATGCCACGATGTTTCTTCATGGTTGCTGATACGGTTAGTGATGGAGGGGCCCAAGAGGAAAGGATTAGAAAAGTCCAGGCTATGTGGCGGTCAAAAGTCGCGAGGAAGTGGCGGTCAATAGTCAGGGCAACTTGGCGGTCGAAAAGGCAGGCTGACAGAGCGGTCAGGGCTCAGCATAGGCAGAAGCCAGTCAGGATTGGCAGAGCTGAGCGGAGGCAGCTCGATCCACAGACCTACGGTTGAGGGCCAGGAAGTACAAAGCGCAGGATGCAAGTCGGGATCGGCAGAGCTGAGCGGAGTCAGCTCGATCCACAGACCTACGGTTGAGGGCCAGGAAGTATAAAGCGCAGGATGCAAGTCGGGATCGGCAGAGCTGAGCGGAGTCAGCTCGATCCACAGACCTACGGTTGAGGGCCAGGAAGTACAAAGCGCAGGATGCGAGTCGGGATCGGCAGAGCTGAGCGGAGTCAGCTCGATCCACAGACCTATGGTTGAAGGCCAGGAAGTACAAAGCGCAGGATGCAAGTCGGGATCGGCAGAGCTGAGCGGAGTCAGCTCGATCCACAGACCTACGGTTGAGGGCCAGGAAGTACAAAGCGCAGGGTGCAAGTCGGGATCGGCAGAGCTAAGCAGAGGTCAAGAACTGGAAGTATAGGCCAGTGGGTCGGAAGCGGCAGAGCTAATCAGAAGCAGCCCGAGCTACAGACCCGCGGTTGAGGGCCATGAAGTACAAAGCGCAGGATACAGGTTGAAGATCAGCGTAGCTATGTCTAGACAGTTAGGGCTGCAGGTCTGCGAGTGGGAGGCCTGGAAATGCGAACCACAGGTGCAGGCTGGTGCGGGGACACAAGGGATCGGAGGGGCTAAGTAATACGGGAGCGGAGAATCTCAACGGTCCGTCAAGGGTAATCATTACATACCAACGATGCGGGCGAAGGCGGAGGTTCCTGAAACGAAAAGATGCCCTCATAGCCAGTAGTAGCCTGCCAGCTGTCCCTCATTACAGGACAAAACCCAAGTGCAAAGGCGGAGGTTCCTAAACAGAAAGATGCTTTCCCAACAAATAGCAGCGCGACAGGTGTCCAGGACTAGAGGACAAAGCCGGACGTCTAACGTTTTCTGACAGGGGGGCAGGTTCTAGCAGGAGGACGCATAAAAGGGGAGAAATCCCTCGTACGCAGGTACGCACACGGACTCCCCCGTCACTTTTTTCCACAACTGTTTTCCTTTTCTCCTTCTATCTGCTTTTTTCTGGGGAAAAAGAACCTGACTTGAGCGTCGGAGGGCCTGATCCGGGGACTTTTTCCCTGGGTTTTGGTCTCTAACGGGAGAGAGGGGGATCGTCTGAATGTGCGCAGGGTCCCGCAGCCGCATCAGCCACCCGTGGGGAGCCTGCACCGCCCGCGACTTTCCGTCAACGCCCAGTCCACCGCGACCGGCCTCCGTCCGACTCAGCTTCCGGACGGGATCAAATTTGGCGCCGTCTGTGGGAACACAAGAACCTGTTCCGGAGCGTGAAGATGGAGGACTCCGGTCGAAGCTCTAGCCGGAGGATCAACGTAACTATGACTGCGGGGGAGTACGAGCTTTTCAAGGAGGTTAGGAAGCAGGTCGCCTCCGAAAGACAAGGCACAGTTTCGCGACCTCGCCTAGCCCCTGAGGCATCCAAAGAACTAGCTCCCGCTTCCGACAGGAGCTCAAAGAGGAAACAGCCGGAAGAACTTCCGCGTGCTTCATTCCGAGAGCCCCGCCGTGATTATCATCGGTCCGGACCTCGCGGGCATAGTCCAAAGAAGGAGGAGCCGCTAGCCTCAGTAGCGGAAAGCTCTCTACACCCGCCTCGGGATTCAGGAAAGGGGAAGGCCGTGATCATGGCTGAAGATCTGCCCGAAGATCCTGACGATAAGGTACCTTTCTCTGCCCAGATCTTGAAAGAAAGCCTGCCGAGGGGTTACCGAGCCCCAAACATTGGAGAGTATAATGGGAGCAAGGACCCAGAAAAGCATCTGAGAAAGTTCAAGAACGCGGCTATATTGTATCAATATAGCGATGCCGTCAAATGCCGAGTCTTCCTGCACACTCTGTCTGGATCGACACAAAAGTGGTTCGATGGATTGCCCCCAGAATCCATCAGCCACTTCAGGGACTTCAAAACGGCCTTCCTGCGCCGTTTCGCCAGCAGTCGCAAATACCAAAAAACCGACCACTGTCTTTTTGCTCTCAAGCAGGAGTCAACTGAGCCCCTGCGAAGCTACATCAATCGATTCAGTCAGGTAGCCAACGACGTCCCCTCTGCCACCTCTGAGATACTGATGAGCGCCTTCTCCCACGGATTGCGAGAAGGGGAATTCTTCAGGGATCTCATCAAAAACCCCGCCCGGAGTTTTGACGATATGGTAGAGAAAGCTTCGTGCTACATCAAAGTGGAAGAGGCGCAGGCCGCCAGGCGGAAAGCCGAGGAGACGGTGGCACCAGGCAACCGACCTGAAAGAAGAACACCACAGCCAGCCCAGCCCTTCCAGCGCATTCAACCCAGGCCTGCCCCCCAGCCCGCTCAGGGAGCCAGACCAGCTCCGCGAGTCGCCGCCATACAAGCGCCCAGGCCTGGACTAAGGGGAGCACCATATTGCACATATCATCGGTCCAGGACACACGATCTCAGCAACTGCTTCCAATTCGCCCGGGATTCCAGGCGAGCTGCGGAGCAAGGCTTGCCCCCCCCCCCCCGGCGCTGGCGCCCCAAATACAGAGAATGGAGGAAGAACGGGCTGCAGCTGGACGTGCTCGGCAGGCCCGGCCCGACCTAGCTGGCCCACCTAACCAAGCTGGCCCCGGCGAAGACCGAAGAGACGTCGGGGAACTCGACAATCGGGGCAACGTGGCTGTGCGAGAGATTGGTATGATTTCAGGAGGGCCCACTGACGGGGATTCAGGCCGGGCTCGTAAAGCACATAGCCGGCGACTATATGTGGGGGCCGTGGGATGCAGCTACGAGCAGGCATCTGGTCCCGTCCTCAGCTTCGGGCCCCAAGACTTGGAAGGTTTAGAGCTGCCCCACGATGATGCCCTCATAATCAGGGCCGTTATTGCTAATAGCCGAGTGGCTCGGGTTTTTGTGGATACCGGGAGCTCGGTCAACATTTTATTCAGGGCTGCGTTTGAGGAGATGCAGATCGACGCCGCTAAGCTCCAACCTGTAACCACTTCCTAGTACGGATTTACAGGTAATGAAGTCAAACCCATGGGTCAGATCAAGCTGGCCATTTCCATGGGCACTGAGCCATTGGTGCGCACGCGGAGGAGCACTTTCATTATGGTGGATTCGCCTTCCTCCTACAACGTTATCATGGGAAGACCAGCCCTGCATGAGTTCCGGGCTGCCGTCTCCACCTTTCACCAGAAGATCAAGTTCCCGGTCGGCGAGCAGGTCGGAGAGGTCAAGGGGGAGCAGAAAGCGTCTCGTAGCTGCTACATAGACATGGTCCGAGTAGAGGCGCGCAAAAGCCGGAGGACGCAAGATGGGGGAGTACACGCTATCCAAGAGGAACCGTTACCTATTACGGAAGAACAAATCTCTTGGGAGGAGGTCCAGCTACACCCCGACAGATCGGAGAGCATCACTCGCATCGCCAGTGACTTGCCTCCGGAGCTTAAAGCGGAGCTGATACAGTGTCTGATCCGCAACCGAGACGTCTTTGCTTGGTCGCCAGAGGAGTTGCCCGGGGTCAGACCAGAAGTAGCCGAACACAAATTGCATATTATACCCGAGGCTAAGCCAGTCAAGCAGAAGAAGAGAAACTTCCCTGCCGAGCAGAATAAAATTATCCGAGCTGAAGTAGAGCAGCTCCTGAAGGCTGGACACGTCCGAGAGTTGCAATTCCCGTCTTGGCTCTCTAATGTCGTGTTGGTAAAGAAGCCAAACAACAAGTGGAGGGTATGCATAGACTTTCGCGACCTCAACAAAGCCACTCCCAAAGACTGTTATCCTCTCCCGCGTATCGATCAGGTGGTGGACTCAACGGCTGGTTGTGAAAGGATATGCATGATGGACGCTTATCAGGGATATCATCAAATACCCTTAGCCCAGGAAGACCAGGAGAATGTCAGCTTCATAACGGCTGACGGTACTTTCTGTTATACCGTCATGCCATTCGGACTCAGGAACGCTGGAGCTACCTACCAAAGGATGATGGACAAAGTCTTTCGGGCTCAGGTCGGGCGGAACGTAGAGGTTTACGTTGATGACATCCTGATCAAGTCCCCTCTGGCGTCCAGTCTGATAAAAGATGTAGAAGAAACCTGTGGGACTCTGAGGCAATATGGGGTGAAGCTGAATCCCTTGAAATGCCTGTTCGGGGCCAAAGGAGGGAAGTTTCTGGGCTATCTGGTGACCGAACGAGGGATAGAGGCCAACCCTGAGAAGGTGCAAACACTTCGGAACATGCAGATCCCTCAGAATCTGAAGGAGACGCAGAAGCTGGTCGGCAGGATAACAGCCCTGTCCCAATTTATCTCCAAATCTGCAGATAGAGCGGCACCCTTCTTCAAAGTGCTCAGGAAAGCGGCCAAGTTTCAGTGGACGGAAGAATGCACACAGGCCTTTGAAGAGCTGAAGCAGTAGCTGGAGTCTTTGCCATCACTGTTCAAGCCTGTTGTGGGAGAGCCCCTTTGGGTCTACTTGTCAGCCACCCCCGAGGCCGTGGGGGTCGTGCTAGTTAAGGAGCAGGATAATGTACAACGGCCGGTGTATTTTTTCAGTCATCTATTGAAGGGGGCCGAGTCTCGGTATACGGCCCTGGAAAAGTTGGTCTATGGACTTGTTCTCATGGCTCGGCGTCTCCGACCGTATTTCTTGGCGCACCCCATTACCGTCTTGACGAACAGTACAATGGGCCGAGCTCTCACCAAGGTGGAAATGGCGGGTCGGCTTATCAAGTGGGCAACTGAGCTAGGGGAGTATGACATACAATATCAGCCTCGAACCGCAATCAAAGCACAGGCTCTGGCAGATTTCCTGACAGAAGTATACCCAGCGGACTCAGAAGAGGTCTGGAAAATCTACGTGGACGGGTCGGCTACCCATCGGGGGAGTGGTGTAGGAGCACTGCTCATATCCCCACAGGGAGATATCATGCAGTTGGTCGTGCGGTTAAATTTCAGAGCTACCAACAATGAGGCAGAATATGAAGCTCTACTAACATGCCTACAAGCAGCTCGGCATGTGGGGGCGAGCCGAGTCGTCATATATTCCGATTCCCAGCTGGTAACGCAGCAGACAACCGGGCAATTTGGGGTGAATAGCGAGAGGATGCAAGTTTATAAGGAGGCTTATGAAAAGATGAAAGGAGAATTCAAGGAGGTCACAGTCACGAAGATTCCTAGGGCTGAAAATGAAAGAGCGGATGAGTTGGCTAAAATGGCTAGCTCCCTGAGTACATGGACGCTCGACCGATCTATAGCGCAGACCTTCCTTGTGGCCCAGATAGATTTACAGAATAACGCGGGAGAAGTAATTGATTGGAGAGCGCCCATAATGAGCTTTCTTCAGCAAGGAGACATGCCCACCAACCCCGAGGAAGCGCATATGATCAGGAGGCAAGCCCACTCTTATGCAATGATTGGGGATCAGCTGTACAAAAGGTCTTTCTCCAGACCTCTGCTCAAGTGCCTGAATATGGAGGAAGCGGACCAGGCCTTGCGAGAGATACATTCGGGGTGCTGTGGTAATCACGCTGGGGGAAGAACGCTGGCTCGGAAGGTATTGCTGGCTGGTTATTTCTGGCCTACCTTGCAGAAGGAGTGAATACTTGTCTATCATGCCAGAACTACCAGAGCCTGACGCACAGACCTACAGAGCTGCTGAGAACTTCTACAGTATCCTGCCCTTTCGATCAATGGGGTATGGATATCGTGGGGCCTTTCCCGATGGCTACCGGGCAGAGGCGCTTTTTGTTGGTAGCAGTAGACTACTTCTCCAAGTGGGTAGAAGCAGAAGCCCTAGCCAGAATCACTGAAGATGCGATGATCCAGTTCCTATGGAAAAATATCTTTTGCAGATTTGGCTTACTCCATAAGTTGGTGTCAGACAATGGTAGACAATTTCAAGGGCACAGGATACAGAATTGGTGCAAGGGGTTCGGCATAACTCAGGCCTTCACCTCAGTGGCTCATCCTCAAAGTAATGGTCAGACCGAGGTAGTCAATCGGGAGATAGTACGCGGGCTTAAAGTCAAGCTGGATCACATGGGGGGCAGCTGGGTGGACGAGCTCCCAGGCATTTTGTGGGCCTACCGTACGACGCCCCGAGAGAGCACAGGTCTGACACCCTTCCATCTGGTCTATGGTAATAAAGCGGTGGTTCCTCTGGAGGTCGGGATACCTTCTGTAAGAAGGATGATGTACGACGGAGAGAACACCGAGCGGCAGCTGGCTGAACTGGATTTCATCAGCGAAATTCGTGAGCAAACAGCTGCCAGGTTGGAAGCCTACAGACAGAGGATGAGACAGAACTATAATAGGAAGGTGATCCCTCGGTTCTTCGGAGAAGGTGACCTGGTCTGGAAGCAGATAAAGCCCTTAGGGGAAGTGACGAAGTTGGCTCCTCAATGGGATGGACCATACAAGATTATCAAGAGATTGGCATCAGGAGCCTATTATTTACAAGACGCTCAAGGAAGGAGGTTGGATCGACCTTGGAGTGCCAACTACCTACGGCCCTATCGAGTTTGAGGGGGCTGGCTCTATGGACGTAGGCTGGATCAGACGAGGGGCGAGGAGGCAGTAGGATAGTCAAATAAAAACTCGAAAAGACATATGTACATGTAACGATTTCCCAGTTTAAGTGGCTAGTACAGATCATTTGAAAGGAGCAAAAATCTCATCCGGAAAGCTTTGAACGATTTGGTCATGATTCAAGAAGTTTGCTGGGGGGATAGAGCTCAGGAAGCCCTGTGCGTGCAGTTGCCTGATGACTCCAGACGCCGTGTAGGGCACAGTCGTAGCCAAGCGTGCCCCAGCCTGGGACAGGAATTCGGGGGAAGTCAGCTAGGACACTCGACTTCGTAGGCAGCGGTCCTCCTCTCCTCCTTGATAGACGGTTAAGGCGGTGGATACCCCAATTAACGCCGCTCGGGACTGTGACAGTTCTGCTTTCAGCGCCCGCAATTCAGCTGCCTGAGTCTCCAACTGCGCCGCCTGGACCTCCAGTTTATTGTTCTTGTCCTGCAGAAGAGTATTCTTGGATTGTATTTCCTGAGCTTGGTGGGTTAGTTGCTGCTGAAACCCCGCCTCAGATGCAGCTTTCTCTTCCCTCATAGCTCGGAGCTCATCCTTCACCTGTATCAGGGACCGTTTCTGTCGGTTGGTCTGATTGGTTAGGGCCTGAATCTCCGCTCGCAAAGCATAACTGGCATGGGCGGGGTCGTTCAATTGCAACTCTAATTCGGAGACTCTCTCCTGTAGTTCTTTGCTTTCATGATGAAGGGTGTGGAAAGATTGGTTCAGCACTAGGGATTCTGCATGAGTCTGGAGGAAAGATATAACCCTCAGTTAAGGCCAACCACTACCCAGCATAAGGTGAAGAGTACTTACTTTAGCCCAGGACTTTGAGAATCTGTCCATCTGGGCCAATGGAGGTGCGTCACCCATTTGATCCATGCTCTCTGCCCACAAACTGCCGAGACAGCCTTTCATCATCAGGAGGCTTGCGGGGGCGTCAGGCCGCCGAGCTAGAGCAGCTTCAGAGGGGATGGTGGTCCTGTAACGATGGCGGGCGGAGAAGGAAGGTTGAGAAGGGCCGGCGTCAGCACTAGGAGGGGCCGGGGTTGGCTCCGGAACGGGCTCAGTGGGCACCGGGTTTTGATGATCGCCGGGGCTGTCTCCCTCTGTAGCAGTAGGAGCGGAGCGGAACGCAGCTGGTCGCCCCCTGTAGGGGTTAGGGGAAGCTGCCAGATAAGGAAAACAGATGTAAAGAAGGAAGTAATGTCAGAGCTAGTCACGACAGTAGCAAGAGGCAGTATGATCATAAGAAAAAAGCAAGACCAAGCGTTAATGAAGTCAGACCTGGTCTACGGCGCCGCCTGTGAAGCAGGGGCTGGTTATCAGAGTCAGAATCATCAGAGCAAGGCTGACCCAGGGAAGAGGCCGCCGCACCCCTGTCTGCGTCGCCCCGTCCGGATGAGCTCGGACCTGCGCGATGAAGAGTCGCGCGACCACGTCTGGATGATCGCGAGGCTCCTCGGAAGACACTTCTGGCCGGGCGAGTGGCTAGGCCCCGACCCCGACCTTGGTTCAAGGCGGCAGAGGAAGGAGAAGCGGTGTGTAGGGCAGGGCTGGGAGCAGGCTGAGTCGCTGCCCCGACTGCGGCAGACCCCAGGTGAGGGAGTAGCCTCCTGCCCAAGATTGCCCGACCGCGCCGCATTATCTCCAGGTCATCGAGGGGCAGAGGCAGAACCTCCGACGCTCGATACAAAACTTCAGCTGAAGGCATCAGCACAAGAAGTCACTCTTACAGGGAATCGAAAAGGAGGCATTCCACACGGACTCACCTAAGGAGCGCGGTGTGTCAGAGGTACAGCGGCTTAGCATGAAGAAAGAAAGTAGATCTTCAGATAGTAATCTCGTCAGATTCAAGCGCCAATCCTCTAGTCGATCGGCAGCCGTGGCATCGGAGAGGTCCAGGTGGAATTCGTCCAGCGCTGGAGTCAGGGGCAGTTCAGGTTGCCAGTGCATGGGCCAGGCAGTTTCATCCGGAAACCGGAGAAAAAAGAACTTTTTCTTCCAGTTAGCACTGGGAGGAGGAAGAGGGGAAAAGAAAGTGGTTTGACTGCGAGCTTGGAATTCAAAGAGACCATCGACACCCCAAACGAGAGTGAAGAAGCAATGAAAAAGGGGAGCTGACCAAGAAACCTCACAAACTTCGCAGAGTACTACAGAGCCACATAAGATTTTTATGGAATTGGGGGATAGCTGACCTAAGGGAATCTTAAAGTAGCAGCACACTCCGGACAAAAAAGGATGCGGGGGTAGACGAAGGCCAGATACGAACTGCTCAGTAAAGAAAGTACAAGAACCCGGCGGGGGATCGAAGTACAAGTTCACACCAGTAGGAATGATGGGGCGAAAGCTAGAAGGGACTTCGTAAGTGTACCGTAGGTCATCCCAACCTAACTCAGCGAAAGTTGAAGCGCTTGGGAAATGCTCCGTTAGCAAGGAAGCCCAAGAAGGAGAAGCCATTGCAAGGAAGATTAGCTCAGGCGGCAGAAGGAACAGACGAAAAGGGGAAGCTTGGAGAAGAAAGAAGAAGCGAGGCGCAGTCTCAGAAACGATCAGTCGGCGACGGCGACGCTTGAGTGCTTTACTGTGATAGCGAAAGAAAGAGTCAGATAATACTTATAGGTATGGTGGGTGGAGGACATTTTCGTAAGTCAACAACGGACGGTAGATGCAGGGTCTGGAGTAGACGGGGGACGTTCTGCGATGAGCTTCGAGAAGACAACCAGAGGGCATTACGAGAAAGATAAGGGTTCGAGATACGAAGCGCCTCCCTGGGAAATTGTGTCAAACAGGACAAAAGCGTATGGAGGGGTCACCAGAAGGCGGATAAGTCAAATCCGCGGGCAGCACGGACACACGAAGTAACCTTTAGCCCAGGCAAGCCCATTAGAAGGGCGGCGATGGGAGGAGAGGCTACGTAGCGAAGGAAAGTAGATAAGGGAAATCTGATCATCGGAGCTCGCCCGAAACCAACGAACAACTTGCCGAAGAAAACAAGCTATCAGTGCGCGAAGGAGACGCAGCACAGTTGTAGGATCGTAGGGGAAAGCGAAGACAAACAGGCAAGGTCGGTACCATTACACAAATACCACCGAAGAAAAGCCGGTGTCAACGCATCAAAAAGTAAGCAGCATAACATAGCTCTAATTACACTACATTCGGAGGAGGAGACGGGTCATCAAAGGCCGACAGAGGGGGTGACGGGTCGGCCGACTCAGCAGGAGAAGGGGCAAGGGCTTCAGAAGCTTCGGGGATGGCGGCAGGAAGATCCTGGGGAGACACCTCTGCGGGGGTTGGAGCGGCAGCAGGAGGAGGAGCAGCCTGGAAGAAGAGCCCGTCATCCGCCTCGAAGGAGGGGAAGGTGTCCTGCGGCAATTCCCGGGCCAGGCGAGCAGTATCCAAGAAAGTGGCGGGGGGTACTGCGCGCAAATAACCTTGCTCGAAGGCTTGTCTCACCCCGCCAGCGGCCCCGTAACTCAGCAGCACGACCATCCAGCGCCCCAACTTCTGAAGGAAAAAGGAAGAACGAACATAGGCCAAGCGGTAGGTCTTCAGCCGCCCGAGCTCTCCCGCCAGGTACTCTGCCATGGCGTCCTTGTCCTCGGTAGCCTCCGCGCGAGCTGCATTCAGGTCACTCTGGCCCTGAGACACTGCCTCCTGGGCCTGCGAAAGCTCCGCCTGCAGAGATTGAAGCTGGGCCTGGCAAGCTTCCCACTGAGCTCGCAGGGTGGTTTCCCGACCCACAGCGGCATTGGCCACGGTTTGGGCTTCAGCCAGCCCCATTTGTAGGAGCTCCCGACCTTGCTTCAGCAGGGCCAATTCCCTAGACTGGGCAAGCAACTCTGCCTCTCGGTTTTTCAGTTCAGAGGTCGTCGCTTGACGGCGTTCCACTTCAGAGGCCAGGGAAGACTCACTTGTCTTCAAAGCCGCCTCCAACTGTTGAAGTTTATCAAAGGCAGCATGGGAGATGGTCCGAGCCGAAGCTGCCGACTCCCCGATGGCCCGCAAGTAGGCATCCAAGCTTCCCAAAGGGGGCTCGGGAGGAGCTGAGGAAGTCGCAGGATGCTCTAATTCCTGGAGACGTGCCTTGAGCGTCGCGTTCTCTCGCTGAAGCTCGGTCGCTCGTTGCACGGCGCTCAGACTCGCGGAGCAGGTCTGCCAGTAGCCGGAAGAAGAGGAAGGAGGTTACAGAGATACACGGATACAAGGGAACATAGGAGAAGGGACTTACCGCGACCAGTGAACGAGCAATCTGATCGAATTCCCTCAAAGGAGAACCGCTCTCCCAGAACTGCTGGCTGGCTGATTGCCAGGAGACGGCCAGGTCCCCAAAGAAGTTGACCCTACCGAAGATAGGCGACGAATCAACAGCAGGTGTGCAGGCCGGATCGGCCTCCGAAGGAAGCCTCCACAACGCTTCGAAGGCTGGGTCTGTCGAGGGCAAGTTCGGGGTCGGCATGGCCGAGCTCGGAGGCACGCGAGAAGGAGACGCGGAGGGCATCAGTAAGTACGGAAGCTGATCGCTGGAGGACGAAGGCGGGGCAGGTAACAGGCTCTGGATTGGCGCCGAAGCAGTCAGGTCCAACGGCAGGTCTGCCACTTCCGGATCAGGGACCTTCTCCGGGACCAAGCTTGTCTCTTGGACTGAGCTCGTATCCGAAGACCTGGTGGGGGAAGAAATGTTCACCACACGCTGGCGACGAGGAGGTGGAGGAGAAGTTGCGAGGGCTGGAGCTGTTCTCTTGCCTTTGCGCCTAAGGCGCAGCTTCATAGTTGGCAGGAGAGAAGACGCGGGCTCTGCGGGCGATGGCACGACCGCGGGTTGATCAGCGATGCGGGGCAGGACTGAGTCTGCAAGGATGAGAGCTGGGGACTCAATAAGCATCAGGTCGTCCTCTGCCTCAGAAGCCCGGGGTTCCGAAAGTGGTGAATCGGAGGCGACAGCAGAAGCAGAAGGTAGACCCTGTGTTAGCTCTTCGTTCAGAGCTTGCAGAACGGCTACCGCAGGTGTCTCTTTGCTGGCAAAGGAACGGAGGATTGCGGCCGCTGCAAAAATAAGAAGAAAAAGCACTTCAGTTAGCGAAGAGCATTATACAAAAAGATAATGACTCACCGAAAGGAGCTCCAATGTCGGTAGGGACAGGGCTAAGGCCAAAAACATGTAGGATGTCTTCTAGCATCAGCACAGACAGGCGAACCACAACACCTCTTAGCTTGTCCGCAGCTGCGGAGCAGGCAGGTTCGTGGACATGCGAAGGGAAGTCCGAAGCAAGGAAAGAACGCCATTGAGAAGACCCCGATAAGGGGGCAGGGGGCTTGAGGAAGAAAAAGCGTGACCTCCAGCCTTTATTGGAAGAAGGTAGGTCGTCAAAAAACTTGAGGCCCGGCTTGGCCTGAACGTTGAATACCCCCGCCTCGGCCCGCCGGAAGGAATAAAAGTGATGGAATAGTCTGGCGGTCAAAGGGAGTTGGTAAATGCGGCACAAGATGATGGTCCCGCAAACCGCTCGGAACACATTGGGGGCAAACTGAGAAATACCAATTCCACAATACTGGCTCAACTCAGAAAGAAAAGGATGTAGCGGGAAGCGAAGACCGCCTACGACCTGATCCTTAAAGACTGTGATGAACCCTTCGGGGGGAGAAGAAGGATGTTCGTCTGTCGAAGGAAGGCGAAACTCATATGCCGGGCCTACCCCCAGGTTGGATTGCAGTGCGGACAGGTCATGGTGGTCTAAATCAGAAATGTAATGCGAATACCAGAGAGGGTCCTTACCATCCATGGCTATGAGGAGCAAAAAGGCAGAGAGGATGAAGACAAGAAGGGTCACAGGTCAGGCGTAAGCAGGAAGACGAGGAGTTGCACTGCTAGAAACGGCCAAGAACAAAGGGAGGAGGAAGATGGCGAAGCGTCAGGGTAAGGAAGGTGGACTGCTTTTAGGGTTTATAAAGCCCATTCATTTCTAGGAAACATCGAGAGTGGAGCCGCATATCTTTTTGGGGCAACGTGCCTCAGCGCCGTCGGATGGGAAATAAGCGCCGAAGGGTGCAAAAGGGTTCAGATGCTGACGTCAGGGGGCGTGCGCAGTAAAGGCGCCAGACAGGTGTCATCGCGAGAAGGAACGCATTAAAGGTTGACAAGGTAAGGTAATCATGAAGAGGCGTGGCCTCAAAGAAAGAAGCATTCTTCGTGAAAGGCTCGAGGCTAGGCGGGAAGTGTCATGAAGTTGCAGAAGTCAAACAATTTAAAAGGGCCGTGGGTAAGACGGGACAGCGGAAGCGATTGCCGGGCCAGAAAAGTAGCAAGCAGGTCTGCGGGGATATTCATCGACCGAGCGAGTAGTTCCACGTAAATAGCCCTGATCCAAGCAGCTGACCAGGCGCGTCGCGAGAATTGCAAGATCATCTTAGAATGCAAGGGCGTTGTGGCCCAAAGGAAGAAAGCGCGACACCAATGGGGACACCCAAAGCTAGCAATAGCGACAAGATTAACTAAAGCAATGAGGCCGGCGTAGGCGGCACCGAGGGAGGCAAAGAAGAGTGACTCATCTAGGCCTTTACTGTTTGGGAGTATTATTACTGGTCTCGGACCAGCGCCATCGCCACCGGTCTCGGACCGGAGTATCATTACTGGTCTCGGACCAGCGCCATCGCCACCGGTCTCGGACCGGAGTATCATTACTGGTCTCGGACCAGCGCCATCGCCACCAGTCTCGGACCGGAGTATCATTACTGGTCTCGGACCAGCGCCATCGCCACCGGTCTCGGACCGGAGTATCCAGACTCTCGCCTCAGTGCGAGTTATAAGTGAGCCTTGCGCTCACGCCCAACGACCTTTTAGGTCGGTAGTCTCAGACTCTCGCCTCAGTGCGAGTTATAAGTGAGCTCTGCTCTCACGCCCAACGACCTTTTAGGTCGGCTCCCATGCGAGAATTATAAGTGAGTCTTGCGCTCACGCCCAACGACCTTTTAGGTCGGTAGTCCCAGACTCTCACCTCAGTGCGAGTTATAAGTGAGCTTTGCTCTCACACCCAACGACCTTTTAGGTCGGCTCCCATGCGAGAATTATAAGTGAGCCTTCCGCTCACGCCCAACGACCTTTTAGGTTGGTAGTCCCAGACTCTCGCCTCGGTGCGAGTTATAAGTGAGATCTGCTCTCACGCCCAACGACCTTTTAGGTCGGCTCCCATGCGAGAATTATAAGTGAGCCTTGCGCTCACGCCCAACGACCTTTTAGGTCGGTAGTCCCAGACTCTCGCCCCAGTGCGAGTTATAAGTGAACTCTGCTCTCACGCCCAACGACCTTTTAGGTCGGCTCCCATGGGAGAATTATAAGTGAGCCTTGCGCTCACGCCCAACGACCTTTTAGGTCGGTAGTCCCAGACTCTCGCCTCAGTGCGAGTTATAAGTGAGCTCTACTCTCACGCCCAACGACCTTTTAGGTCGGCTCCCATGCGAGAATTATAAGTGAGCCTTGCGCTCACGCCCAACGACCTTTTAGGTCGGTAGTCCCAGACTCTCGCCCCAGTGCGAGTTATAAGTGAGCTCTGTTCTCACGCCCAACGACCTTTTTTAGGTCGGCTCCCATGCGAGAATCAAAAGTGAGCTCTGTCCTCACGACCAACGACCTTTCAGGTCGGCCCCATGCGGGGATCAGAAAGCAGTTCCTCTGCGAAAATCATAAGCGAGCTCGGTGCCTATGCCTAACTAGCTTTTTGAGAGAGGTGCCTCACCTTGAGCAGGGCGTTTTCCGTAATCAGGTCAGCTACATCTGACTTTACTTTGCACGAATTTCAAATATGCAGCAAATACGCAGGGTGAAGGATACGGAACGCCATCTACCCTACTCCTAGGGAGTCAGCATTAACTACGACATCAGGTTTCGCTCGCTCATTACAGTTTTAAGTCTTAAGCACTATGTTGGTTTTATTATCCAAAATTCATACATGAAAAAGAAGCATGAAGCAATTTTTGACTCTTACATACGGACCAGTTCCTAAAAAATACTTGCTAGATGAAAATTGAACAGGAAAGACTATGTCGAAGGGAGACAGATGTACAAACATCGTAGCACACTCCAGCAAAAAAAGTAATACAGCCAAGGCCACAAGCAGGGACGCCGTATGACAAAGGAGCCACTGAGACAACTATTCCCCAGGCCAGCTTTGACTCGTGGAAGGAATTGGCCCTGGGGAACGAGCACTCCCACGCGAAGACCTGTCGGGAGAGTCAGGGGCGTTCACAGCTTGAGCCAGCTCCGCGCGCAAAGATCTGATGACCGCTTGCTGCTGAATGATAGTGCGTTGCTTACCCTCGAGGCTCGCGCGGAGGGGGGAGAGCTCCTGTTCATGCTCTCGACGCAACTGTTCCTGGAGACCAAGTTGACGCTGCAGGCTAGACTGGCACTGCTCCTTCCTCGTCTTCGCCACGTCCACGCAGTACTTTGCAAGGCGATACTGGTCTTCCATGGAACGCAGAGCAGCTACCTGGCGATCTCGATCCTGAGACACGCGATTTAGCTCGCGCTCTCTTGAGACAAGTAGCGTGGTGAGTTCGTTTACCAACTCTTGAGAGGGTGGTTGCTCAACTTCCTAAGAAGAAGGAGGAGACTGCATCGTGCGGAAAAGCGGTTGGTGAAACGTGGGTAAGACAGCGTGAAAGAGAAGGGATAGCATGGAAGAGCAACCTTAAGGCCTCTTTATAGAGAAGGCGGGTGGCCAAGTCAAAGCAAAGGCATGGGCGCGCCACCCCAAGCGACTGGTGACGTAATGAAGAAGGCATGGTATCCCAAGCGACGCGACACGAAAGCTGACGCGTGACGCGGGAAGCAGGGCGCGCAGAGATATGCTGATATCATAGAGATACGCTGAGGTAGATACACAGAGATCTGCTGAGATCACAAAGATATGCCGAGGTCACAGAAAGGTGCGGAGGTCTAGTCAGTCAGACTGTCGTCCTCCTTCGACTAGACTTGTGGGGGAGGCTTGTGATACGGTTAGTGATGGAGGGGCCCAAGAGGAAAGGATTAGAAAAGTCCAGGCTATGTGGCGGTCAAAAGTCGCGAGGAAGTGGCGGTCAATAGTCAGGGCAACTTGGCGGTCGAAAAGGCAGGCTGACAGGGCGGTCAGGGCTCAGCATAGGCAGAAGCCAGTCAGGATTGGCAGAGCTGAGCGGAGGCAGCTCGATCCACAGACCTACGGTTGAGGGCCAGGAAGTACAAAGCGCAGGATGCAAGTCGGGATCGGCAGAGCTGAGCGGAGTCAGCTCGATCCACAGACCTACGGTTGAGGGCCAGGAAGTACAAAGCGCAGGATGCAAGTCGGGATCGGCAGAGCTGAGCGGAGTCAGCTCGATCCACAGACCTACGGTTGAGGGCCAGGAAGTACAAAGCGCAGGATGCAAGTCGGGATCGGCAGAGCTGAGCGGAGTCAGCTCGATCCACAGACCTACGGTTGAGGGCCAGGAAGTACAAAGCGCAGGATGCGAGTCGGGATCGGCAGAGCTGAGCGGAGTCAGCTCGATCCACAGACCTATGGTTGAAGGCCAGGAAGTACAAAGCGCAGGATGCAAGTCGGGATCGGCAGAGCTGAGCGGAGTCAGCTCGATCCACAGACCTACGGTTGAGGGCCAGGAAGTACAAAGCGCAGGGTGCAAGTCGGGATCGGCAGAGCTAAGCAGAGGTCAAGAACTGGAAGTATAGGCCAGTGGGTCGGAAG
This sequence comes from Zingiber officinale, assembly GCF_018446385.1. Classification (NCBI taxonomy): domain Eukaryota; kingdom Viridiplantae; phylum Streptophyta; class Magnoliopsida; order Zingiberales; family Zingiberaceae; genus Zingiber; species Zingiber officinale. The sequence goes on along the minus strand of NC_055991.1, from coordinate 12,919,711 downwards.
CGGCAGAGCTAATCAGAAGCAGCCCGAGCTACAGACCCGCGGTTGAGGGCCATGAAGTACAAAGCGCAGGATACAGGTTGAAGATCAGCGTAACTATGTCTAGACAGTTAGGGCTGCAGGTCTGCGAGTGGGAGGCCTGGAAATGCGAACCACAGGTGCAGGCTGGTGCGGGGACACAAGGGATCGGAGGGGCTAAGTAATACGGGAGCGGAGAATCTCAACGGTCCGTCAAGGGTAATCATTACATACCAACGATGCGGGCGAAGGCGGAGGTTCCTGAAACGAAAAGATGCCCTCATAGCCAGTAGTAGCCTGCCAGCTGTCCCTCATTACAGGACAAAACCCAAGTGCGAAGGCGGAGGTTCCTAAACAGAAAGATGCTTTCCCAACAAATAGCAGCGCGACAGGTGTCCAGGACTAGAGGACAAAGCCGGGCGTCTAACGTTTTCTGACAGGGGGACAGGTTCTAGCAGGAGGACGCATAAAAGGGGAGAAATCCCTCGTACGCAGGTACGCACACGGACTCCCCCGTCACTTTTTTCCACAACTGTTTTCCTTTTCTCCTTCTGTCTGCTTTTTTCTGGGGAAAAAGGACCTGACTTGAGCGTCGGAGGGCCTGATCCGGGGACTTTTTCCCTGGGTTTTGGTCTCTAACGGGAGAGAGGGGGATCGTCTGATTGTGCGCAGGGTCCCGCAGCCGCATCAGCCACCCGTGGGGAGCCTGCACCGCCCGCGACTTTCCGTCAACGCCCAGTCCACCGCGACCGGCCTCCGTCCGACTCAGCTTCCGGACGGGATCAGTTGCCATATACGTTCATGCTACAATATGATTTCCTTCATACAAGGTAAATTTTCTCTGTACACTATCGTACCTGCCGTGACAAATACTTTAATTCCAAGGTGTTTAGCAATCTGAATAGCAAAGGTACCAATTCCACTAGATCCACCATGAATCTGGAAGTTCAATTGCATATGATGAGTAATAAGGAAATACAAAGATAACTATCAGTGTAACCTTATCTGTTTATCCTAGTTCATGAGAGTTTACAGTTCTTTTCCAGGATTATGAGGAACTTTATCACAAAGAAGAGCACTCAACTTCTAGTAGTCAAATGAAGCTAATAAAAATTCTGTCATGGTCACAAGAGATTGAAATGATTACAATATTAGAGGGAAAGCCTATGGATAAAATTTGTTCTCATTGCTAAAAAAATAAAGGTATAACAATTCCACCTTCTAACAGATAGTTCATGTGGTCTTATAATCAAATGTTGATGGATAAGTTTGTATACAACTTATAAAGCAAGTTCATCGAGACAATGATTCCTTTGATATTTTGGATTTTGTTTTCGCTTATAAGTGTGCTTTAAAGATAACAAAATAAACTGAGCACCTGCTTCTATGCATGTTTGACAACTATAATGTCACTTTTTTAAAAAAAATTTCTCCATGCAGTTGCTACACAAGCAAACAAAGTGATTTGATTTTGAAATTTCAAATATTTGAAATATTCAATTAATTCTTCTGCAATATGAGGAGAAAAATGAATAACAACCCGACAAGAACACAAATTTAGTAGGTTTTCATAGTTCATAGGTATCAACTACCATTAAGTCATTGAATGTAGTTCCAAACAAAGGCCATGCAAATCTACTAATCTTTTACAAACTAATTTTTTTTTTATATTATCTAACTCGTTACATTTGGAAAAAAAAATCTCAGCTGAATTTGATTTTGGGTCAAAACAAGGTGATTTTATTTTGGGGTAAATATAATTAAACCTGAGTTGAACCTTAAGACCCCAAATTTAAGTAGGAGAAACAAGAAATTTGATTGGATGCCAAAAAGGAGCATACTTAAGTCTGGTCCCAGAAGGATGCATTAGAGAAAATCCACCTAGTACAAACTAGCATTAGCTGATTTGGCCAAAGTTAAAGACAATACCTATTGCATTAGTGCCCTTAAATTTTCAATTGTTTAATTCTCAAGACATTCTTCTTAGTAGGAAGTCAGTATTCTTCTCTTCTCAACATATATCTCACTAATCTAATCAGCAACTGAGGATAGCACCATAAGAGATAACATCTAAACTACACCAAATATCAAGAATCCTACATAGCAACATATTACCTATTTCCTAAATAATAATCTAACTATCCGTCAATCAAATGCATTTCTACCAATCAGCTTAAAGAAACAACAAACAACTAAGATTTCATATTTTGTATTGAACCTTCAAGGACACACCAAAGGCTACATATATAAAACAATACAACAAAGAATTGAGAGAGATTTACTAATAAGGTCTCCCCTGATGACAATCGGCTCATCATGAATACAGTTGACCAAACAGTGCATGCAACTTCAGGAAAACTAGCTGCATCTCTCACGGACACTCCTTCTGGGATGGGAAGTAGCTGCCCAGCAGGTACTGCTACCTTCTCCGCATATCCTCCTCCACTTAGGAGGGCACATACCTGCAGGATGGAGCGAACTAGGTCATATGTTATTCACAATTCATTATCAAAATTTTGATCCCAAAACTGAGAATAAGACAATGTAATGACGATAGACACCGAAAGCACCCAAATTATGATTCAAAATCAAGGTAGATCTAAAGGAGACAAATAACAAAGGGCTTGTTACGCCAGAAACCCAAACTTAGCCAGAAACTGAAAATTGACTACTGACCTAGCTTATTAAACGAATTCTTGCAAGAAAATTCAATCAAATAAATGAAGACCAACAGAGCCAGCAATCCACCAGGGAGGGTCAACATACCTGATCACCAACCTTCCAGCGCGTAACGGACTTGCCTACTGCGATGATCTTACCAGAGCATTCGAGGCCTGGGTAAGGGCTTGCGCCTTTGGGCAGCGGGTAAAAGCCCTCCCTCTGGACTGTATCGGAGCGGTTGAGGGCGGAGGCTTCCACCTGGATGAGGACCTCGTTGTCACCAACCGCCGGATCGTCCACCTCCTGCACCTGAAGAACCTCGGGGCCGCCGGGTTCGTGATCACCACGGCCTTCATCTCGATCTCGCAGCCAAGAGTGACGCTGTTTGACAAGCCAAAATGGCAGAAGTGCAGTCGAACTGCAGAAGTAGAGTCCTGGACCCACCGAGGACGGCCACTTATTTGTGTGAAAAGATTAACAAAGATTTTGTTTTAAAAAAACATTTTAGTAAATTAGGTTATAAGCGTAAAAAAAGCTTGGCTCAGAAGCACTTTTGACATCTTAATCAGATGGTTGTGATGAACCCTGACATCACTGAAGCGCAGTAATCCTCATCACCAAGGGAATGTATGGGGTGAGAGAGGCTCGAACTCTCGACCTCAGGATGACTCATCAAGCTATGAGACCTACGCGCTAGCCAACTGCGCCACCACCCCTGTTGGAATGATTTAAAATATTTAAATATATATTTTAGTAAATTAAGGCACATATACATTAAATTTTAGTCGGTGGGATAAAGGACTTTTTTTTAATATAATTTTAGATTTTACTTATTCAAATGTTTAATGAGTAAGTGGTTTTGATCTAAACTTTTGTTTTATCTAATACTCTGTGATGGAGCTGACTAATAAGAATAAGGTAAATTATCTGTCAAATAAAAATATCTTTTTTTTTTTTTTTTTTAACTCAGATTAGTAATATAATTAAATTAAAATAGAGTTGAACAACTAATAAAATAAAAGAGATAGAAAGTTGATTATAACTTAAATAGTTGTTAGCAAATGAAAAGCACTAGAAAATCTTTTTCTGCCTTAAATTAATATAAGAATTATTGAATATTTACTAGGTCCAAGGTTTTTTTTATAGGCCTTAGAAAATATTATCCGCAACTTTATTGAAGTTAAAATTAATTGATAAATTTTTTAAATAATAATTAAAATAAAATATATATATTAATAGTATTATAATAATTTATTACTCGTTATCAAATTAGTTAATATAAAATGATATTAGTATAAGATAAAATTATTGCAACATGACTTAATTGACCACTATTTCCAATTGTAAAAAATAATCATTAACAATCTATGAAATTATCTTTTTAAATTTTACTAATAAAATTAAATGTCGTCCGGGGCATGGTTGAGTTTGACTATTATGGGGTGAGCAAGGGGTTGAATCTCAAAAAAATTAAGAAAAATATCATCCCCGAAGTGATCAATTGCAGTTTCTTGATTTACCTTCTCATAGATGGTCATGAGACCAGCTATGTGGATCGATGGGGTGACGAATTTCACCTTTTGCTACAACTAATAAGATTTTTAATATTTATTTTTTTAAAAAAAAATTAAGACTTACTTTTTTTCCCTCCTAGGGCCTCAAGAATAATCGATAAAGTAAGGTCTTAACTCAATAAAATTATTGTTATGTGATCTAAAGGTAATATGTTTGAATAGTAGATGTAGTTATTACGTACAAGATACACTTCTTTTAGATCTCACATTAATAAGAGCTTCATAAACCAAACTATCTTTTTATCAATTTTAACTTCGATAAATTATTAATCAAATTTATTTAGCTAAAAATATTTAGCTATTAAACATCAATGATAATTTATTAAAAATAAAAGCAAAGTCGTATCTGCGTTCGATGGGGCCTGAAGCGTATACTAAAAAGTGATTATTTTGCTACGATAAATAATAATAAAGTTCAATTGCCAAATAACATATATACTAAATATATAAATAAACTAAAAATAAATATATTACATTGATCCCGTCCAGAAGCTGAGTCGGATAGAGGTCGGTCGCGCTGTCGCCGGGGTTGACGGAAAGTCGCTGCGAAGGCTGGTCGATCTAGCACCCGCCGGAAAAGCTTACACAAGCGGATGACGAGGGGTGATGATGAAACAAGGGTCCTACGCACACTCGGACGAGCCCACGAGTCGTTAGAGATCAGAAATTAGGGAAAAAGTCCCCGGGTCAGGCCCTCCGACGCTCAAGTCAGATACTTTTTTCCCAGAAGCACAGAGAAAGGACTAAAAGTGAAAGACGAGTGAGCGTACCCGCGTAAGGGATAAAACTTCCCTTTTTATACTACAAAGGATGCTTCTGGAGTCTGACGGGTGTAAGGGAATGTCGGATGTCAGGCTTTGTCTGGCACACGTAGTGCCCTCCTATAGGTCTAGGTGGGAATCAACGGGTGGTGAGCACCAGACTGTTAGCATATTCTTTGACAGACAGTGATTATTCCTTGACAAGTTGTTACGATTCCCTGACTTGCTTGTCGTGTAGTATATGCTTGCCCCGATCTGTTAATCCTAGACCGGGTCCCTATGCTTGTCGTCCTCGCTTTGTGGGGTGTAGACCAATGTTTCCTAACCTACGTTTGCCGCTTCACAAATCCAGATATGTACACGCAGCCCTGTCCTGCGTGTTCTGTCTTGTGAACTCCTGACCTGCCTTACCTTGTATCGTGACCTGTATGCCTTGGTTTGGTTCCACTTATCCTGCGTCTCGACCTGTACGCCTCCATCCGATTCCGTCTGTCCCGACCTGTACGCCTTAACCCGATTCCGTCTGTTCCTACCTGTACGTCTCCATTCGATTCCGTCTATCCCGACCTGTACGCCTTAGCCCGATTCTGTCCGTTCTGACCTGTACGCCTCCGTTCGATTCTGTCTGTCCTGACCTGTACGCCTTAATCCATGTGTCCTATGTCAGAAATCTTGACCTGTATCCTTAGCTGACCCATCTCGACCTGCACGTTTTGGTCCCTGTGTTCTGTGCCAGAAGTCCTGACCTGTTTCCTTAGCTTGCACATCCCGACCTGCACACTTTGATCCAGGTATCCCGTGCCACAAGGCTATAAATCCTAACCTGTATCCTTAGTTGGCATATCCCGACCTGTACACTTTGGTCCCTGTGTTCTGTACCGCAAGGCTATAAATCCTAACATGTATTCTTGGTTGGCATATCCCGACCTGTACGCTTTTGTCCCTGTGTTTTGTGCTGCAAGGCTATAAATCTTGACATGTATCCTTGGTTGGCACATCCCGACCTGTACACTTTGGTCCCTGCGTTCTGTGCCGCAAGGCTATAAATCCTTACCTGTATCCTTGGTTGGCACATCGTGACCTGTACGCTTTGGTCCCTGTGTTCTGCGCCACAAGGCTATAAATCCTGACCTGTATCCTTGGTAAGCACATCCCGACCTGTACGTTTTGGTCCAGGTATTATGTGTTGCAAGACTATAAATCCTGACTTGTATCCTTGGTTGACACATCTCGACCTGTACGCTTTGGTCCAGGTATCCTGTGCCTCAAGGCTATAAATCCTGACCTGTATCCTTGGCTGGCACATCCCGACCTGTATGCTTTGGTCCCACTTATCCTGTGTCACCCGGCTATAAATCCTGAACTGTATCCCTGGCTCCGAGTTCCTACTCGACACGTAGGTCTAACCTCGGAACGCCACCTGTGCCCGACTCAGACCATCTTGTGCTCGGGCCCTTTAAACTCCACGTAGGTCGGACTTTTGACCTCCATGTAGACCAAACTTTTGACCATCACGTAGGCCTGACTTCTGACCGCCACGTGGGCTTGACTTCTGACCGTCGCGCGCTTGACTTTTGACCATTCCATAGGCTTGATTTCCGACCACGTCATCTCCCTAACCCCATGATCATGCACCGTATCATACATCAATAAAAAATTAATGAATATTTAAAATAATTATATAAACACTACTCGTCTAGTTGTTTTAGAGATAAAAACATTTATCAAATCTGCATAATTCAATTGTCGAACTCTTTCTTTCACAATCAATAACATTATTAGACCATTTAGTGTATCCTATAACACTGAGACCAATGCGGTGGCTGTAGGCAGTAGCAAGACGACAAGTTGTAACCACCATGCAATTAGGTCGTAGTTCGCACAAGCGACTGAGGTAGCGTGCTACAGCCTTGTACTATGCAATTAAGTCACGCGAGTAAAGACCAACCGCTAGCTTGTGTCAAGTGAGATAGCCACTATGAGAATCGACGCGATTAGGTCGCACAAACGATCCTTGTTGCATGATTAGGCTACAATTAGTGTCACGTGTTGCAAGACGAAGAAGATGGTCGAAGAAGAAGATTATGATTACCTCTTGTTCCGTGGATCCGTGCCTTGGTAGAAAGAATGTCGAAGAAGAAATCACATGCAAAGAAGAGCAACACCGGAGAAGCAATTGCATGCAAAGAAGAGTCATACGTCGGTGTGTGCCTCAGAGCTGTGAGAATAGGTTTAACGGCCATTTAGGGTCCATGTCTCTCATTTTTTTTTAATATAATTAAAAAAAATAGGTCCTTTATTGGGTTGGGCCCTGAGGCGGTTGTCTCTTTGGCCTCATGGAAGTTATAGCTCTGAATAAATAGTGTGCCTCGTGAAAAAGTAAGGACACAATAATAATGGTATAAATATTGATAATGAAGGAGAAGAAAGAAAGGTCAATAAAATTTAGAGAAAATGATAGTGCAATATTAAATATGTTTTGACTTCCAAAAGTATTTTTATAAGATAATATAATCAATAAATATTTTTTTAATTTATTAATCAAACTTAATTTTTATTAGTAAATTAAATTTTATTAGTAAAAATTTTAAAATTATGAATTAAATTTTAATAAAAATAAAAATAAATTAACAACCAAATATAACTTTAACAGTAAAAAAAATAAAATTATCAATTAAATCTATTACGAGTAAAAAAATAAAAATAATTGAATTTAACTTTAATCTATAAAAATTAAAAATTATTGGTTAAATCTAAAAGATAAAAAATTATTGATCAAATATAATTTGGCTATAAAAATAAAATTAATAATAAAAATAAATCTTGAGTAAATTTTATTTTTGTTATAATTTTAAATATTTAATATTCAAACTTTTATATATATATATATATATATATATATATATATATATATATATATATATATATATCATTTGGTGGGCCCTAATATAATGAAAAATGATATGCTCAAGGAAAAAATCTCAATGAAATGTTCAACGATAGACATATAAAATGATGAGACTCACAGAAATGAAATGATGAGTCATAAATTTATATGTCTATCCTTGAACATTTTATTAAGATTTTTCCTTAAATATATCATAGTTCTAATATAATTGGATCCTAGGCATAGATCTTAATGATCTATGTCTTGAATCGACCCTACCCTACGTGCTTCTTCATCCTTGATCTCCTTAACTAATCCGCGCATTGTACAACTGATTGGAAACGATAAGGCTTCCATTTTTCCTGATCGTATTCGAGTGGGATCAGCGTGCTGAATTCCTGACTGTCAGACATGAACAAGACTGATGGTAGCCGAGGTCGTGGATGTGAGAGAGAGAGGATACAAGAAGATGGAGGTGCGATTGTGGGGCTATAAAATGACGAGGGCTCTGTTTAAAATTATTTTAATGGGTCTTGACCCATTTAATCTCTATAAAAATTTTCATCAGCAATTACCAGGGGCGTAAAATTCTCAAAAGATCATTTAACTTTTAGATTTTCTAAATACACTTATTTATTATTCTATCCCTCTTTTCAGTTAATATGTCACTGAATTTTAAAGGATAACATTAGTAATGACGTTGGATTTTAAAAAATCAACACATAATAATTATAGGATTCATGCAGACTAGATTGATGCTAATTTTTAAAATACGAACTACCTCGTCAGATATTATAAAAGATATTCTACTAAAAATATTCATATTATTCGTTCGACTCATATTTCTTCTAAAATGAATCTTGGTCGTATAATTTTAAAATGGATCCGGCTCTAATAACTCTAAATTCAATATATGCATTAAGATACAAAAACTTCTTATTTAACAAGAATGAAAACACTTCAATTGGAAAAGAAAATATTCCATAGACGGATTTAGATTCATAATCATGGATTACAATGCATGAGATCTTGCATTACTTATTGGCGATGTGCTTGAAAATCCATTATATAGCACAGACGGTGGACGTATGATATCTCTGGCGTAATGGTCAGGGGTCGATTCTCAGGAACTGACGACCTGGGGTTTACCCCGCCATGCGCCTATGGCCTGTGTACCTGCATGAACCTCCCTCCATATCCGTGGGGCCGACACTAGGGGGGCCGCTAAGGTAGCGGATCTACCTTTTATAATAGAATTTACATCGGGTCGGTACTAGAGGGGTCGCTAAGATAGCGGATATACCTTTTTTATAATAGAATTTACATCTATATTCTTAATTAAATCTCGTTCAGTATAGAATGTCAAGTAATCTTCCAAAAAAACTCTATTTTATTGGGAAGATCTTCCCATTCTTCATTGCTAAAAAAAACTCTGCTCAGTAGTGGCGATAGAAATAAGTAATGTCAAAACAAGATAAATCAACTTAATCAATATAACATCAACCTTTGATCGTCCACTCTTAGTCAATTTTAACACAACTCAATAAGTGTAGAAACCTTCAAATTATGCATTACATCAAGTTTATAATGTACCAATTCATATTCTATACCAACGATGTCTCAATCTATGAAATTTTTAGGATAAAAACTGATCCGGTGGTAAGGTGGAGCCCCCGTCCTACAGGGGGTCATGGCCACATGGAAGGTCAAAGTCAAAGCAGTCAATGCCCTCATACCATCGTCCGCTCGGGGGACAACTCATTTGCCCGATCGGAAGACCTGACCTGATAGTATCACAGCTCAACCACCGAACTGAGCTTCTGACGCTCAGAAAACCTATGTACCAGCAGAGCATAGACCAAGCGGACAACCCGCTCGGCACGAACAGTGGATGTAGCACCCCACCCCTTTCATACTTGATATCCTTACCTTACAAGGCGGAGGTTACTCTTTCCATAGCTAATTTTATGCTTACATTCTTACATATCATAAACTGCTCGGTACCGAGACCTACTCTAAACTTGCTCCGTGATAGGACGTGATTTGCAACCCTGACCAGCTGTGTAGCCTTGTCAAGGCCACAATTTGGCATGGTCGTGTGAAGGTCACACGACCTTGTCACCTTGGCCGAACCAAGAGGTGCACGGCCGTGTAAGTCCACATGGCAGTGTCCCCTTGGCCGAGAGGAAGGGGTGCTCGGTCGTGTGGGTCCACACGGTCGTGTCACATTGGTCGAGAGGAAGAGGTGCACGATCGTGTCACCTTGGCCGAGAAGAGGAAGCAGGAGGCCGTGTGATTCCACACGGCCGTGCGGAGGTCACATCTTGCTCCATAAAAGAGGTTGTTCTCCCCTTTGTACTCATCCTTGGCTTACCATTTTATCCTATTACTTGAGGAGGAGTCTTTGACATACAAATTACTATCAAACTGTAAATTCATCATAACGACCCTTACTAGTGTTTCAGGTAGAGCGGAAATAAGGAAATACATTAGCACCAAGGTTTAACATAGCAAATTCCAAGATCTTCTTCCACTGTTCCGTTGCACACACACACAAAACACTGTTCCGGCTACCTCCTCCTACTCGAGCTTTCCTTTACCTTTATCTGCAGTATAAGGAAATGCAAATCTATAAGCGAATGCTTAGTAAGTACCATCTACTCACAAAACGATGCATTTAAAGAAAACATGCTTTAAAAACTGTTTGGGAAAGCACAAAACTTACATTTGATCGTAATTCACGCTAAAATGCATAAATCAGAATTATATACATGGCATGCATTTTTAAATAAGTTAATCATGCAAAACATCAACTCAAACCATTCTAGTAATGTAATGAAAATAGGAATCTTGGCATATTAAAGAGTTCATCAATACTGTACTTTATAGCTCAGATTCTCAACCATAGGAATGCTTCTACTAAAGCAAACAATGAATTTTGAAATCTTTATATTACATAACTAGTGAAAATAATAAACAACTTGCTTTGGGCCCGACATTGTACCACTTTGCGCGCATCCTTAATAAGATCCGAGTAGCTAATCCTGAACCTATCAAGATACTACTAGGCGATCTAGGGACCTAGGGACGATCTAGGAGCCCACCCATGGACCTTGTGTCCAGTACATACCATTTAAAGTAAAATACTTTCTTTTAAATATCTCTTTCTTGTACTTGCACTTGTTTTTCATTTAAACAAACACCTTATGTGCGCTTAATCCCCTCACACTTATAGGAAAGCACTTTAGGGCACTTGAATCTGCTTCTTAGCCCCAAAACTAAATGGGAAGCAATTCAAGATTCCCTACACATGCTCTTAACCCCCAAAACTTTAGAGGGTATCTTACATAACATGACATGCTTCTTCCTTAACATATCTAAAGCATATCTCCACATGTATCTTTTAAATCATGCATAAAAGATATTATGAAATGCATCAACGAAACAACTTATACTGCAGGTGAGTGGTACTTACATCCTCTCGCTAGATCTTACTATGATAAGGTGTAGGGAACACAACCCCCCTCTTGCACGCCTTAATTCCCCAAAACTTTACCCGCGTGTACTACCTCCTTAGGAGGAACCTTTCCCTTATATTCCCTCCTTGAAAAGCTTTAAGACTTGGAGCCCTAGGATTCTTGCCCGAAACTTGAAAGGAGGAAGAAGAAGTTTCTGTTAGAGGAGAAGAGAAAAATGAAAATTAGGTTTTGCTCTCATCCATCCCCTTTTATACTAAGTGGAAGTTGAAGCATCAATTCACACATAATCTATATATAATGAATTGTTTCATATTGCTTATATGATGCTTACCACCACCCTAATGGAAACTTTAACCAATCTTAAATAAAGGGTCTTGGGTTCAATCTTAGCCCAAGACCATTTATAAATCTATTTTTATTTCTTTTATCTTCTCCTATTTCTTTTGCTCTTTTAAAAGAGAGGAAATTTACGAGCATTACAGTGGATGTGGGTCAAGTGGATACACCGCTCGGCCGAAGGGCAGAACGACAGGTAGCCTGCGGAAGGCTAGTCGAGCGGCCATCCCGCTCGGCCCAATAACCGACAAAACAAGAATCGACCGTTATCCTTTAGGGACTCGTGCCACCGACAGACAGCATGGTGGGCGGCATTATCAGGCAGAGAATCGTACGATAGAAGCTTCCACTGTCTTGTCAGGATATACTCAGGATATTGAGATATGATGTTAGGGATATTTTTCTGACACGTCTTATTAGGGAAATCTTTGAGATGCATGCACGCCTCAAGAAGCGTGCACACACGTTCCCGGGAGCCCTATATAGGAACCCCAAGCTTCGACAGAGGTATATTCGATTCTACTGTAGCTACTGTTACTTTGCTACTTTCGTTTCCCTTCGCTTCCTTATTGCTTCTGCCGGAGATCTGACTTGAGCGTCGGAGGGCCAACGTCGGGGAACCCCTCCCTAGCTCGGCACTGACGTTTTGTGATTATAGGTCTCAGTTGTTAGAAGTCAACACCTAATCAGCGTGAGCACCACACCCCTAGCATCCACCGCCTCGACTCTCGGACAGGATCAAATTTGGCGCCGTCTGTGGGAACACACCTGCATTCGGAACGAGGAGATGGAAGAAGCTGGACGATTGCACGCTGTGACGCTCACCTAGGAGGAGCTCGATGCGCTCGTACAGGCACGAGCTGCGAATAGGGCTGTAAACAAGCCAAGCTGAGCCAAGCTTTGGGATGTTCAAACTTGTTTGATAAGATAACCGAGCCGAGTCAAGCCGAGCTTAAAATGAACCAAGCTTTTGAAATGAGTGTTCAAGCTTGACTTAGTTTATTTTTTTTTGAGCTTGAGCTTGTTTGAAGTTTGGCTTGAGCTTGGTTCATTTAGATGTTATCAAGCTCTCAATCCAAGCTTGGCTTGAGCTTGGTTCAAGCTTGGGTTGAGCTTGGTTTGAGCTTGGTTCGTTTAGATATTATCAAGCTCTTAATTCAAGCTTGTTTGATTGTTTGAAACTTTTAATTGTTTGATTAGTGATTAAGATTGATAATTTAAATTTATTTATTTATTTTATTTTATTTTATTGTTTATTTAGCATATTGAAAAGAGTTTTATTAATAAATATGGTTCATAAACATTGTTCACGAACGTTGTTCACGAACATTGTTCACGAACGTTGTTCACGAACGTTGTTCACGAACGTTAACGAGCTGAAAACATATATGTTCAAGTTTGTTTGTTTAGCTTAACGAGCTGTTCAAGCTTGTTTGTTTAATTAATCTAATGTATATTGAACGAACATAAACAAGCTCTTATCAAGCCAAACACCAAGCTTGTTCACGAACGCTTGGTTCATTTACAGCCCTAGCTGCGAAGATAGTCTAGCAACAACAGCAGCAGTAAGCGCTTGTCGATCGACAAGCACAGCAACCGACCTCAGCTTCGGGAGGTCAAGCGGCGTACGAAGATCGACCGGAGCAGTACTCAATATGGGGGAAAAAATAAAATGTCGGCCGACACTCATGGAGAGGCTTCACCCATGCCTATTCCATTCCATCAGACATTGTTTCAAATGCCCTCAGAGATTGCTCAGGACAATCAGGAGAGGGGCTCTTCTTTAGATGAAGCGCCCGTTTGGAATGCGAGAAAAGGAAAAGCGCCCCAAGCTGATTTGTCTCCCTAGCAGATCAATCACCAGTTCTCCGAGGTGATACTACAAGATCCGCTACTAGGGCACTACACTCCCTTGGCGATCGGGGAATACAACGGGTCAATCGACCCGGACGACCACTTGGGAAAGCTTGACTGTTGGAGTGTATACTAAAAGCCTAGCTTTTATAAACATTTAATTTTGAAATAAAAGAATCACATTGGTCAAATATCTGTATTTATTTGTTAAATGTAATTGTTCAATTAATTTATATAATAGATAACATGGAGTGTGGTGTCACACTCAGAAGATCATGTTGTCGGTTCTCTATAATTTATAAACAGTTACTCACGACTAAGATGGAAAGGAACAAACCATCAAAATAGTCGTAGTGTAATTAAGTATTAGTTTATCTTGACTAATAAATTACACTAATACACTTTAAGTGTATTGAGTAGGACCATTTAGGTAAGTTTTTTTGTACTGACTTAGTAAAAGAACTAGACCTTAGTTATTATGGAAGTGTGTGCTCTTAATCCTAATATAATAACAAGCACATATATTTAATATTTATTTCTTTGAATTATCAAAGGGTGAGGTTTAGCTCGATAAATCAATATGTCCGATAAGTTGGGAAATGATATTACTTATAGTGTGTGTTATTGATTATAAAAAGAATTTGTGTCCTAGTTATCTAGGTTGAGAATGTCCCCAAGGGGAGCTCATAAGGATTGCCATGTTAAACTCTGCAGGTGGACTTAGTCCGACATGACAATGAAGTTGAGTGGTACTACTCTTGAAGCTAAATATTAATTAAGTGACTTGTCAGTAACTTACTTAATTAGTGGACATTTGTTATCTTAAACACAGGGAGACTAACACACTCATGATAAGAAGAAACTCATAATGTAATTTGGGATTGGTGCGGTAGTGCGATAATAACTCTCTAGTGGAATGAGTTATTATCGATGAACTTGAGTTATGTGTTCGGGGCGAGCACGGGATACTCAAGCTCATTGGAAGGCTAAAACCAATTTCTCCTCTAGGTCCCTGTCGTAGCCTCATTATAGCCTCAAGTACATCCAAATGTAAGGCTCTTTTTGGTGTCCAAGAAGGGGGCCGGACCATTGCTTGGTGACCAAGCAATGACCGACCACATCCTCTTATAGGGGCCGACCCTATTACTTGGTGACCAAGCTTGTAGGGGCCGACCAAGATTAATTCAAATAGGAGGGTTGTTTTGAATTTTTAAAATCTTCTCTTTGTAAAAAACTATAAGTTTTAAAAGAGAGATTTTAATTTTCAAAACTTTCCTTATTTGAATTAGGCCACATGTTTTAATAGAGAGTTTTAAAAGTTTTAAAATTTTCCTTTTTAACCATCCTCATGGTTTAAGAAGAAAAAGGAAGATAAGTTTTAAAATTAAAATTTTCTATCATCATGTTAAAAAAGGAAATTTTATAAGAGAGTTTTTAAATTTTAAAACATGGTTTTAATTTTTAGAAACTTTCCTTTTTTAACTCCTACTTTAGGAAAGAGAGTTTGTAAATTTTATAAGAAGATTTCTTCTTGTAAAATTTTAAAAAATATATTTCCTTTTCTCTTGATGAGGTGGCCGGCCACCTTGCTTGGCGCCCAAGCAAGGGGCCGGCCATATTTAAAAATAAAAAATCATCACATAAATTAATGATTGGTGATTGATTCAATCAAGAGGAAAGAAAAGGAAAAATTAAAAGGGAAAAGGAAAAACTCTTGGATGATTTTATTTTTTGTAAAAAGTTTTTCCTTATTTGCCTTGGGCAAGTAATATAAAAGAAGGGGTGTGGGGGCTTCATGATATATAATTCTTATTCTTTGGCTTGGAGACTCTCTTGGTGGCTGACCCCTCTCTCCCTCTCTTCTCCCTTTTGCTCTCTTTTCTATTGTGGTGGTGGTGGCCGAATATTACAAGGAGAAGAAGCTCTTTTGGTTGGTGTTCATCTTGGAGGATCATCGCTCACACGACGTCCAAGGTGAGGCGAGGAATACGGCAGAAAATCTCGAGGTCATTAGCTTACAAAGAGAAGGTATAACTAGTAATTTTCTTCCGCATCATACTAGTTATTTTCTTTGTAAGAATTCTAAATAAAGAGACAATTAGATCTAGTTTTTCGAGTTTGTGTTTTCTTCTTTTTCGAATTTGTGATTCGATTGTTCTTTTTGGTTAACCTAGAGTTATTTAAGGAAATTAAATATTAGCTTTCCTTAAAAGGCTTTGTCTAGGCGGTGGTGGTTGCTCCCATATCCAAGAAGACCATGTACCTCGCTATGCAGTCCTGGAAGTCAATTTTGGAAATTAATATTTAATGAAATTAATAACTTAGGTAGATTTGAATCAATAGTGTTAAGTTCCGCTTGCGATTCAAATCTAAACCATTAAGAACAGATAAGTTAAATTTGGAATCAATGATGTTAAGTTCCGTCTGCGATTCCTAATTTAACTTCTAAAGAACACAATAGGTTATTTAAGGAAAGGTTCGACACTTGTACAAAAAATTTTGTACAGTGGAATCGGTACGTTTTCTTAGGACTAACCAACATTGATAATGTCGCCACCCTCCACCAATATACAGATGGAGTGAAGTGTCGATTCTTCCTTACAACGCTCTCCGATTCAGCTCAGCGGTGGTTCAGAAGGTTGTTGGACGGATCAATAAGGAGCTTCAAAGAGTTCCGAGTGGCTTTCTTACACCGTTTCATGAGCAGCAGACGCTACCAGAAGACGAGCGTTAGCTTGTTCTCCATGAAGCAAGGTTCCAGAGAGTCCCTCCGAGCGTACATCCAACGTTTCAATCAGGTAACTATGGATATCCCATCGGTCTCGTCAGAGACCATGATGAATGCATTCACCCAAGGGCTCGTGGACGGAGACTTTTTCCGGTCGCTCATCCGAAAACCATCTCGGGATTATGACCACATGCTGAAGAAGGCCAACGAATACATAAACGTGGAAGAGGCCCAGGCGGTGAGAAGAAAGGAAATGCCATCCGAACCATTGGCGTCGACTGAACGAAGGCCGCCGATCAGCCATCAGCTGCTGCAGGGACCCCGAGCTGAAGGGACACAGCCACACCAAGAAGCAAGGCCACACGCCATTCAGCACGCGGCCTCTGGGCGTCCAAAACCAAAAGGAAAGGTATGGACCCCTATGTTTTGTTCCTTCCACTAGTCAGCAACTCACAATACCCACGATTGTCGCAGATTCAATTCGGTTGCACAACCGGTGCCCAGAAGTTATCGTCGACGGTCTCCCTCCCCTGACCGGCGACCCGGGCATCAGAATGCTGGGCGACGAGAGGATGCAAGGGGATCACCCACTACAACAAAAACCCTCATAGACATCAGTGGAACAACAACGGTTTTAAGCAAAAACCGATGTCTTTGAGTATTTTACACCGGTTTTTTCAAAAACCGGTGTCTATGAGCGCAGATTTTAGCTCATAGACATCGGTTTTTTAGGCGATGTCTATGAGAGCCTTTTTTTTCGTTAATAGACACCGATTTTAACTGCGATTTTTAAAATCCGGTGTTAATGAACCAAAATAAAATATTTTAATATTCCCATAGCCAAAATTTGCTCCCTCCAAACCTAAATCTATATCGCGCCCCTTCCTCACGCGACCATCTCTCTCGTCTAAACCTAAACCTAAACCTCCGACCATCTCTCTCAACCTCATCTGCCTCTTCTTCTTCCTAGATCGACGCCCTTGCTTCTCCGTCCGCGTTGTGAAACCTTGGCCACGTTGCTCGCAGTCTCGCTTGTTTTTTTTGTTGGTCCAGTCCGCGGAAGAAGAAAAAAAAAAGTCGCGTCGCATCAAAAAAAGCACCGCCCGCGAGCGAGCTCCTCTTCGCGAGCCCTAGCCACCTTCCTCTCCGCGAGCCACCGCCCTCTCCACGAGCGAGCTCCTCTTCGCGACCAGCCACCTTCCTTGCCGCGAGCCACCGCACCTTCCTCGCCGCGAAACCTCCTCCGACGCTGGACTTCACGCCGGAGAACCACGATCGCTGTTTATCTCTTAGAGGTCGACTGCTCCTCTCTCTTTTCTATGTTCTTCATTTCGTCTCTCGATTTTCGTTATATCAGCTCCGGATCAATTTGGTAGGCAGGTTACTTGTGGAAATGCCTGAATGAGATTTTTTTTTTGGTTACATGCTTTTCTACGGTAGATTTCTGTCATCGTTGACTAGTTTTTTTGTGTGTGGATTAGGATTTCTCACCACTTGTTTAAATTCATCGGTATAGTTGGAAAAAGTGCAATTTTTACCATTAACTATATAGATACGTGCAAAACATACTGAAGCATTTGTTGCTGTGGATAGGTCTAATGGACAATGGGAAACAAGTGAAAAACGATAACTATGCTGCTGATATTGCTTCCATAAGGGAGGCGAGAGTCCGTATTGCTCCATATATTCATGAAACTCCAGTGCTTACCTCGAAGTCTTTAGATTCTATAGCTTCCAAACGGTTGTATTTCAAGTGTGAATGCTTTCAAAAAGGGTAGAGATCCTATCTTGAATAAGGCAATTATCTCGAACAATTTATGAAGAATCAGAATATTTAGTAGTTAGCAACTTTATCAATTTTATTTCAGAGGAGCCTTTAAGATTAGGGGAGCTTCAAATGCTATATTCTCCCTTTCTGATGATCAAGCTGCCAAAGGCGTTTTGACACACAGCAGGTTATCTCCATATAATTTCAAACAATAATATGATTTATTTTTAGTATGCCTTTGTTTTTTGTTATTCTTGTTTTTTCTTAGGTCGGTAATATAGTTTTTTATTGCAGTGGTAACCATGCTGCAGCAGTGGCTTTGGCTGCAAAGCTCCGTGGAATCCCAGCATATGTTGTCATACCGAAAAATGCTCCAAAATGCAAGGTTGAGAATGTCAGGCGGTATGGTGGTCAAATCTTCTGGAGTGAATCAACGATCCAATCAAGAGAGAGTATTACTGAGAAAGTTCAGCAAGATACTGGTGCAATTTTGGTTCATCCTTTCAACAATAGATTCACCATCAGGTTTTGTATTTGTCATTGACCACTTGATCTAATCTCCATTGTAACTTTGGTGTCACATTTTGTACATTGTATTTTGTACTTTGTACATGGTAAAAAGTCAAACTCTTTGACTACCTCCTTAATGTCTCCTATTACTGATATTTCAAGCCCCGTTGTGTCCATTACTATTACTATGAAGAAATTGAAAGGAAAGAACTACGCTTTGCGTGCTGCAATAGTTTGAGTTTGGTTTGTGGTTCATGATGTAATCGGTGATCTCTTCCAATTAAGATAAGACATTGGGATAGTTACTCACATTGGTTGACTTTAGATTTTTGAGTTGACTGTAGTATTTTATAAATCACTTCAATTGTCAAGGTCATTTAGAATAGTTCTGACAAGGTCTTCACTATTATGTGCCTTCATATTGTTTGCTCTGAGTTAAAGCTAGTGAATGCTCAGATTTTGGGAGCCCCTTCCATTCTACTCCCGTCAGATGTGTAGATGCGGAGGATGTTGGCATTTACCATAGTGGCACAAGTTGGTGTTGTCCTAGATCAAATAATTCGGGGGAACTATTGACTAACACCATCAAACATATTTAAATTGATTATAATTGAATTATAATATGCTTCATTTCTGTGTTACTAGTATGTTCCAATTTACCTCTAGAAGTTTGTGAACTTTGTTTGATTATTTATTGTCTGCTATCTATATATTGTATTGCCATTTCTTTTTAGAGAAGTGTGCTTCAATTTTTTTTCCCCTGATGAAATCATCATTGTATTTGTACCTCCCTATATGCATTCCTGAACAAATGGTTTAGAATTTAAGCTTGTGCTATCTGTAAATATTCAGTTTTTTGCTGCTAAATTGTGTTCGAAGTTAACACTTTTATCATGTGTATTTCTATACACAGGAAAAACATAATCAGGAATTTCACTGGTAGCTAAGATCTGTTATTTTGACAATGAGGTTAGTACTAGTAATGCGTGATATTTACCTTTTCTTTTGTCTTGGCCTTGCTAGATGTTGTCTGTTTAAACAAAATTTCAAAAAATTGTTTTCGTAAATTAGTTGATGCTATTGCAACTGACCTGAAAATTCACAAATTCCATAGTTCAGGACCTTTTAGCTTTTCTTTGGGAGTTATCAGTAACATCAAGAAATTAAATGAAGCGAAAGCAGTTTCTTTACGAGTTATCAGTCATGTTTCACGAGGAAGCATGGTTTTATAAATCCTCAGTTTATATCTTAAAGATTAATCATTTTTCAATTTCTGGAATGTCTGGGGCTGCAAGTGAGAAATTGTCCTGATAATTTCATACTTCAGATCCTTGAATGGCTTATCTTTTTCATTTCAAAAGAATTATGCTACTCCATCTTGTCCTGCATTAGCATCATTTTCTCATATGACTGACAGTTACATCTGCTTTGACTTCGTTGTCAGTGGTTTATCAAGAGGAAAAAGAGAACTCTTTTTGAAGTTCTTGAGAAGGTGAAAGCCGGTAAAACCAGAAAGTTCATACCTAAATTGGAGCACTCTTTCGACGTGCATGGTATCCGGAATAGATGAATTACTGTAACTCTGTGATCCATTGTGGTTTTCGCAGAGTTGATGATTCTCGGCTTCATCTCCTTGCTGCTGACATTTAGTCAGGACCAGATCGCGAAAATCTGCGTGCCAAAGGCAATTGCAGATTCTATGCTGCCATGTCGCCCTGATGCAGAGTCAACTGGCAGAAATAAAAGGCGGTTGCTCGCGCTGGTGCTGACGGAGTCACACCTGAAGCGCAGGATTTTAGCTGCTGGTGATTCAGTGGTTGAATGCCCCCAGTGAGTAGTGCACAGCAACTTCCAATTCTCTGATTGTTTGGTTGAAAATAATCTATTGTAAACAAAATCTAAGAAGCTTTCACTAAAATGTTCAGTTGCGATCACTTGTAGGAAAAGGAGCAACTGATTACTGCCATAGGCTTGCACCAGTTGCACATTCTGATCTTCTTTTTGGCTGAGTTTCATGTGGTAAATAGTGCTCTTATAATGGTCCTTGGAAGAGCAAAGGTGAATCTGCAGTGACAGAGTAGTGGATTACATTATGTATCATTCTGAATAATTCCATAGCATTGCCTGAGGATGATTTAGTTTAGCTGTTGCAGTATCCACTTTGCATTGATAATCTTCTCTTGGGCAGATACACAGATGGAAGGACTGGGAAACGGATACGACATCGGCTGAGTATGCCTTCACGACTGGTATATATATGTTCACTATTCTTTGTTTTTTTGTCCCAGATTTGCATCCTTGGATCCTAGTTTGAGTGGTAAAAGTGCAGAACCAGTATATCGTGATGCAAAAGGTTTGAGTTCTCTGACACAACATTGAATTTGAAATTTTTTCATGTACATTTGGAAGCCCAGATTCTACCGGTTTTGTAGTTTTATATTTGCATGTTTCTGACTGCTGAGTGACTGAATTATTTTCTGCAGGGAAAGCTATTTCAAAGGAAGAGCTACTGAAACCAAAGGAGGAAGAGAAACCAAAGGTATTTTTCACACACTTCATCTTTGATTTGGTGGTCATGTTTACCATACGTGTCAGTTAATTCCCAAGAGCTATATTTTTTTGTTTCACTTTTATTGTTAGCTATATGAGCACAACATGCTATGCTTTTGATTTATTATTACAGCTATTTATCAGAAAGGAGAATTATTGGTACACTTTTGATTGTTTAATTATAGGCTCTCTTAGTTGGAAGCAAGTGTAGTGCTGATTGTGTAGGAGTGATTTGTAACCCTTATTATTATTTATTAGTTTTTGCACAATTTTTTATGTTGGATCCATTGCTGTCTAGTTTATTTTTATTTGCTCTTTTTGTTTCTTTAAGTTCACTTCCATTTGCAATCTCTTCATATATTAGTGACTAATGGTTGGTTGCTGTTCCTGGATTTGTTATAGCGCTATTGGTTGTTTCTGTTGGTGCAACCTTAGGTCAAGGTTGACCTGGTTGACCCGACTCGAGTTGACTTGACTCGAGTTGTATTTTGATGTTTGACTTGGGAAGATTGTTGATGCAACTTTAGGTCAAGGTTGACCTAGTTGAGTTGCATGTTGATGTTTGACACTCGTGAGGGAGTTCTATTCTTGATATGGGACAAGAATAGATGTTTGGGAGATTATTGGTGTAACCGTAGGTCTAGGTTGACCTGGTTGACCTGATTCGGGAAAAAGTCCAAGTATGGAGACTTGGCACCGGAAAAGTCCAAGCAGGGAGCTTGGCACTGGAAAAGTCCAAGTATGGAGACTTGGCATTGGAAAAGTCCAAGCAGGGAGCTTGGCACGCGAAAAGTCCAAGTATGGAGACTTGGCACGGGAAAAGTCCAAGTATGGAGACTTGGCACGGAGAAGTCCCAGTGAGTGAAGCGAGGCGTTGGAAAGTCCTAACTGGATGTTAGGCGGTTGGAAAGTCCGGTGAGTGAAGCGGTGGAAAGTCCTAACTGGATGTTAGGCGGTTGGGAAGTCCTGGTGAGTGAAGCTAGCAAGGAAAGTCCAGTGAGTGAAGCCAGGGGAAAGTCCCGTGAGTGAAGCCAGGAAATCCTGGTGAGTGAAGAGGCGGTGAAAATCCTAGTGAGTGAAGCTAGGTGAATGAGAAAGTCCTAAGCGGGATGTTAGGCGGTGTGGAAAGTCCTGGTGAGTGAAGCGTGGAAAGTCTGGTGAGTGAAGCCAGGCAAGGAGAAAGTCCTAACTAGGATGTTAGGCAGTGTGGTGAGTGAAGCCGGTGAAAGTCCCGTGAGTGAAGCCGCGAGGGAAAATCCAGATGGATCGGGGATGATCGGACTTCGGTGTTGGAAAGTCCAAGTAGGTCAAAGGGATTGACCGGACACTTGGCGGGGAGTTCTAGCAGTCAAGGGAGTGACCAGATGTTAGGGATGAAGTACCAATAGGTCAAGGTTGACCGGATATTGGTTTGGAAGTCTTGGGACTTGGTTTGGGCAAAACCAAGCTCTGGATCGATCCTCCGAGGGGGTTTGGATCGAGACCGATGAACGGAGATCGGCATGGGTGGTGCTTCCCCTTGGTGCCGATCGGCCTTCGATCTGCCAACAGACGGAGAGGTGCTTCGATCGGTCTCTTGCCCCGATTGCCGATCGGTCGTCAATGTCGCAGGTTGCGGTGCAGACCGATCGGCTATCGATCGGTCCGGCATCGATCGAACCCGCTGAAGGTGGGCAGTCAGGAAGAAAGTGATCGGTCCGGGACCGATCGAATAGGTCCTGATCGGTCTCCCGATCCGATTCAGTACCTGCCGCTGCGCCGCAACCGCCAGATTTCTTCTGTTTTCTTCGCTTTCTTCGCAGGTTATAAAGGCTACGGCTGCGAGCCAAAGTTTTTCCTCTCTTCTTGAATCTTTTCGCTTCGCCGAGCTTTGGTTGAGCTCTCATTGCCGAGTTCGCTGAACTCGTCGAAGCTCGCGTGAGTTTCCCCGGTGTTCTAGCTGGATCCGAGAAGCCGCTTCATCAAGGTTCCAATCGACAACAAGAGGCAAGCAAGTGTATTACAATTTCTATTGTTCTTGTTTGTTTTCTCCATTGTTGTACTCCTTTGTTTTGCTGTAAAGATTGTGGTGAGGTTTCTCCACCCATAAGGAGTTTATATTAGCCGGTTCTCCGGGACTCATCCACCGACGGATTGACCGGACTCGTCCACCTTACTGACACGCCAGGAGTAGGAGCCCTAATCTCCGAACCTCGTTACATCCATCGAGTTTGAGGTTTGATTTCTTTCCTTGTCGCTTCTATTGTTTTATTTCCGCTGCGCTAACTCGACATTGTAGAAAGAATCGAGCAATTGGGGTCGGCTATTCACACCCCCCTCTCTAGCCGAGTACGAAGGATCCTAACAAGTGGTATCAGAGCGAGGCCGCTCTTCATCGGATCCACACCCGTGGGAGCACAAGCTAGAGATGGATCAATTCGGAGAAGACATCACCATTCCACCCTTCTACAACGACAACTTCGCATATTGGAAGGTAAGGATGATGTATTTTCTTAGGACTAATATGTGGAACTGGTTTTGTGTACAAGAAGGGTTTACTCCTCCAATGGATAAAGAAGGAGAGCCTCTAGAGAAGAACAAGTGGACAAAGGAACAAGTCCATCAATCAACGGTCAACAATGAGGTAACTAAAACAATTGAATTTTCATTACCTACTAATATTTTGCGTAAGATAGGTGAATACAACAATGCCAAGGAGTTGTGGGATAACTTGGCCAAGTACCATGAGGAGAGTTCCACTTCAAGTCATGAAGAGGAGCCTAGTGAGCCAAGTAGCTCACATCATGGAGGGAGCGAATTGGGAGTTGAGGGCTACTCAACATCCAAGGAAGAAGAGGAGGAGAGTTCCTCTTGTTCAAGTTCGGAGCAAGAAGAAGAGGCATCTACCTCCGGAAGGGATGAGGAAGAGAGCTCACACCCATGCCCAAACCTAGGTAACTCAAGCATTTCAATTTCAAATAAGTTACATATAATATGCTTTGAGTGTAGGGAGTGTGGACATTACAAGAGCAAATGTCCAAAGAGAGTTAGGAAGACTCCACCGGCACCAAAGGTCAAGGAAGCCGGAGTCCCAACACGCAAAGGCAAGAAGCACGTGGTGTGCTTTCAATGCAAGCAACGGGGACACTATAGGAGCCAATGTCCGAAGGGGAGGAAACCTCGCAAGGACAAGAGATCGAGCACATCGATAGGGGGAGCTAAGGCAAACCCTAAGGTATCTTTTAAGGCTCATTCGTGCAATTCTAGTAGGATACATGCTAGTAATTTTATTGCATTAGTCAATAATGATAAGCATGTTAACCTTAGGAATCAATACATGTGTTTAGATGCTAAGCATGTTAACTTAGATAAGGATAATACTAGGAAGGCCAACTCTAGGATTAACTCATCTAAGGCTAAGGAGAACCTAGGTAGAAACCCCAAGACAACTAGACATATGCCTAGGAACACCTCAAGAAAGAATGATAAATCAACACTTGAGGTATTAGAGAAGGAGAATCAAGTCTTGAGGTCAAGACTTGATACTTTGGAAAAGGCTCTTAAGAACTTGGAGAAGTCATCTCTAGGGTTTAAGGGTCAAATTTCAAAGCCCAAGGACAAGAAAGGTTTGGGTCACAAATCTAAGTCCCAAATGGTCAAGCCCACTTACCACAATGTTCCATTCGATTATGGAACAAAACCTAGGGCTAGGAAGACCATCACCAAGGTCACAAGGGGAGTCACCCCTAGAGTTGATCTTGATGAGTCCCAAATGACCAAGGCTTTAAAGCCTAAGAGGGTCATTAGGAGGGTTGCTAGGGAAGTTATCCCTAGTGAATATTTAGTGAACCCAATGAGCTCTAATAGGTATTGGGTTCCTAGGAGCATCTTCTCTACCCCATAGATGGGTTAGAGAGTGTCAACTCCAATAAGAAGGGTAGTTAACCCAACTTTGAGGAAATTGACACTCAAGGAGCATTTTCAAGGTTTGTGTGAACCTTTGAAAATGAAATGAATTATCATTTACTCCTTTGAAGAGTTAAATGTGCCTAAAGATTGGAAATCTCATTTTTAATCTCAATTGGCACAATTTGGAAAAACCTAGAGAAATATCAAATTGGGATTTTGATACTCTCTTAGGTAATCAAGGCAATCCGGGCCTTAATTTAGAAGTGCTACTCTTGTAGAGTCTTAAATGGTATAAATCAAACAAGAGATCAAGAAATGCCAATTTGGGTTTTGACATTTTCTTGGAGCACTTTGGGCAATCTAGGATTAGAATTTAAGTTAGCTAAGTAATTAAGGATACTTAGATAGGTAATCTAGGTATTTTATTTGTGTTAACTTACCATGATTGTTTGCCATATGCCATGTCATGACATCATATTTAATTTATGATCATTTGAAATGTCATGATAATGCTTAGGTTATCTATATGTCATGTTTTAGTTAAGTTTCATACTTTATGCCATGACATCATGACATTGGCACATGTTTTCATATCATTTTATGCCATGTCATCATCTCTTGCATTATAATCAATGAAATTGATTTAAGGACAAACATATAATTTGATATTGAGATCAAATTGGTGTTTAGAGAATGCATGAGACCTTAGTCTAAGATACCTAAACCCATATCTCACATCAAAATTGACATGGATGTGTTTGATACACTTTAGATGTGTGTGAGATATTAGGATCATGAGTTAGGATCAAGGTGCATAGTTCTTGTACCTAGATGAGCCTAATTCAAGAAATGAGGGATCATAGGGAAAGCTTGTGTACAAGTCATGTACATTTAGCCCTAAGATTATGGTCCTAAATTCAAATGGTTTTAAAAGCATTTTAAAATTGATTTGGAAAACCTTGATGAAGCTTTCCTAGTGATAGCATTCATCATTGAACATTGTGATACAAAGTTGAGTTAAAACTTGAACTATTTCAAAGTTTTTGAACTTTGTATCAAGATTTGAAAATGGAAACTATTTTCATAGAAAATTATTTTTCCATGATAGTGTATGATATGAGGAATGTATCCTCAAAATTTCACAATTTTTCGAATTTTCTGGAATTTATTAGGAGTTTCTGAATTTCGGAAGGAAATCAAATCTCTATAGGTCTGGATCGGTCACCGGACCGATCCAGAGAAGTGATCGGTCTAGGGACCGATCCGGGGTTCGATCGGTGCGGGACCGATCGGTCGTCTGATTCCGATTTTCAGGTGTCGAAATTTCAGTTTTGAAGTTGAGTTTCAATTTCGAAGGTTTGAAACTCTCAAGACATTGTTGGTGCAATGGTCAAGGGGAGTTGATCATTAGGGGAGTTTTACCTATTAGTCAAGGGAGTTGACTTTTAGGGGAGTTTTTACTTAAGATTTTTGAGGATTAGTGATATGGGATTATCGCTAAGTTGATTGTTGAGTTTAGTACCGAGGGAAATTAAGAGTTTCAATGAAAGGTATGGGACTTTCATTAGGAAGAAACTCTTGACCTTGATACTCTCTTTTTCTTTTGATGTGTGTCAGAAGGGAGGCAAAAAGGGGGAGAATTATTGAAAACCCAAGTTAGGTTATCGGGTTAACCTAAGCTAGGGAAGAATGTCAAGGAATGTTCGAGGAAGAACATTGGAATACTTTTGATGTGTGTCAAAAAGGGGAGAATTATTGAGAACCCAAGTTGGGTTATCGGGTTAACCTAAGGGAGAATGTCCGAGAATGTTCAAGGAAAGAACATGGACATTGGAAGATGGTTGAAAACCTAAGTTAGGTTATCGGATTAACCTAACTTGATTATGGTTTTGTCAAACATCAAAAGGGGAGATTGTTGGTGCAACCTTAGGTCAAGGTTGACTGGTTGACCCAACTCGAGTTGACTTGACTCGAGTTGTATTTTGATGTTTGACTTGGGAAGATTGTTGATGCAACTTTAGGTCAAGGTTGACCTAGTTGAGTTGCATGTTGATGTTGACACTGAGGGAGTTCTATTCTTGATATGGGACAAGAATAGATGTTTGGGAGATTATTGGTGTAACCGTAGGTCTAGGTTGACCTGGTTGACCTGATTCGGGAAAAAGTCCAAGTATGGAGACTTGGCATCGGAAAAGTCCAAGCAGGGAGCTTAGCACTGGAAAAGTCCAAGTATGGAAAAGTCCAAGCAGGGAGCTTGGCACTGAAAAGTCCAAGTATGGAGACTTGGCACGGGAAAAGTCCAAGTATGGAGACTTGGCACGGAGAAGTCCGAGTGAAGCCAGGCGGTGGAAAGTCCTAACTGGATGTTAGGCGGTTGGAAAGTCCTGGTGAGTGAAGCCAGGCGGTGGAAAGTCCTAGCTGGGATGTTAGGCGGTTGGGAAGTCCTGGTGAGTGGCGAAGGGAAAGTCCAGTGAGTGAAGCCAGTGAAAGTCCCGTGAGTGAAGCCGAGCAGTTGGAAATAGTGAGCCGGTGAAAATCCTAGTGAGTGAAGCTAGGTGAATGAGAAAGTCCTAAGCGGGATGTTAGGCGGTGTGGAAAGTCCTGGTGAGTGAAGCCAGCGGTGGGAAAGTCCACAGTGAGTGAAGCCAGGTGAGAAAGTCCTAACTAGGATGTTAGGCGTGTGGAAATCTGGTGAGTGAAGCCGGTGAAAGTCCCAGTGAGTGAAGGCAAGGGAAAATCCAGATGGATCGGGGATGATCGGACTTGGTGTTGGAAAGTCCAAGTAGGTCAAAGGGATTGACCGGACACTTGGCGAGGAGTTCTAGCAGTCAAGGGAGTGACCGGATGTTAGGGATGAAGTACCAATAGGTCAAGGTTGACCGGATATTGGTTTGAAGTCTTGGGACTTGGTTTGGGCCAAACCCAAGCTCGGATCGGTCACCGCACCGATCCGGTGATATTGTTTGCTACGATCGGTGCGGTGACCGATCGACATCAATCAGGTTTCGTTCTTGTCGACGGCCAGTGACCGATCGGCCAGAACAGAGGCGAAGAGAGGCGCGGTGATCGGTCCACCGATCGAGGCCATATCTGGTCGATGCGGGGACCGATCGAGACGATGTCGCTGAGGTTGGGATCGGTGCGTAGACCGATCCAGCTATCTTTGATCGGTCCACGCACCGATCGTAACCCGAAGGTGGGCAGCTTTACGTGAAGAAGTCGATGCGGGACCGATCGGAATAGGTCTGATCGGTCTCGGCCGATCGATTCAGTACTTTGAATCGCCGCAACGGCTAGATTTCTTCGTTTTCTTCGCTTTCGCAGGTTATAAAAGGAGGGCTACGGCTGCGAGCCAAAGTTTTTCCTCTCTTCTTCTGCTGAATCTTTTCTGCTTCCTGCTGAGCTTTGGTTGAGCTCTCATTGTGCTGAGTTCTGTTGAACTCGTCGAAGCTCTGCGTGAGTTTCCTGCTAGCTGCTGGATCCGAGAAGCTGCTGCTTCATCAAGGTTCCAGTCGACAACAAGAGGCAAGCAAGTGTATTACAATTTCTATTGTTCTTGTTTGTTTTCTCCATTGTTGTACTCCTTTGTTTGCTGTTGCAAAAGATTGTGGTGAGGTTTCTCCACCCATAAGGAGTTTATATTAGCCGGTTCTCCGGGGACTCATCCACCGACGGATTGACCGGACTCGTCCACCTTACGGACACGCCGAGGAGTAGGAGCCCTAATCTCCGAACCTCGTTACATCCATCGAGTTTGAGGTTTGATTTCTTTCCTTGTCGCTTCTATTGTTTTATTTCCGCTGCGCTAACTCGACATTGTAGAAAGAATCGAACGAATTGGGGTCGGCTATTCACACCCCCCCTCTCTAGCCGTACGAAGGATCCTAACAGTTTCTACTAAAGAAAGTTAACTTTTATCAGGAATATTCTTCTGTGATCTTCCTACACAATTGAGAGACTTTATAAAACCAAAGTAACTAATTTATTAGGTTGAAATGATAGATAGATGAGTGATCTCAGTCTTGGCATGACTAACATTTTTTTTTTTATGTTCAAAACCTTTCATTTTGTTTTGTATGGTTCTCTCTAAGAGCATGGACCTAGTTATCTTTTGACAGCCGAATATGATTCTTTTACTTCATTTGTAACTGCAAATTCAACTTTCTGATACCTTGTGAATCACTGAAGATCCTTATTGCAAGCATTGAAGTAAGCATTGATGTGGTTGAGATAAATGATGAATAGGTCTCTTTTTAAGCATTCAAATTAGTCATCTTGTTACCTGGTGCTCTTACTACTTTTTCAACTATGATTTTTGGTCTTGATTTACTAATATATTATTTATGTGTTTTTACAGTTTACAAATCTCAAGTACTCCAGAGTTGAAATTGATGAAGTGCGGTTCGAGTGGGCTGAATGCATGCTAGATTACATTTGAGACAGTTGTACCTTAATGTGTTAACAGAATGTTATACTTTGATTTTGATATCTATTAGTTAGCTTTTGATGTAAAAAGAATGTTTGGGTATTTTATGGATATTGTTGTAAGAAGATTATTTATATAATTTGTGAATATTTGTGTATTTTATGGATATTATTGAATGAAGAATATTTGTACAATTTGTGAATATTTGTGTATTTTTTTTTGTTATTGTCGGTTTTAAAATCAAATCTGTGCTGTTAGAAAAAATACATATTACATCGGTTTTCCACCGATGTAAAACCGGTGTTATAAAGTAATATTACATCCGTCATTTACCGCTGCCAAAACTGGTGTTATTAACATACTATATTACATCGGTTTTACACCGTGTATGAAACGGTGTCGTTAAGTGATACTACACCGGTTAATAACCGATTCGAAAACCGGTGTCGTTAAGTGATACTACACCGGTTTTAACCCGATGTCTAAAATGGCAGACTTTTAACATCGGCTTAATAGACATCAGTCGAAAATCAAATAGACACCGGTGGAAAACCGATGTCTATGAGCGATTTTGTTGTAGTGACCCCAGCTACCCCATAGGAGAAGTGTCGACCCTGCCCGAGCCGCACGCGAGCGAAGTAGACCGTCCGTTCGGGAGGAAGAGAACAGGAGTGTTGAAACCCCAAGGTTGTTTTGGTGTGATCAATAAGTTAAGTTAGGTTCTGTGTGTTTCTAACCTAGTGTCTATGTGTGCAGGGGCTTAGGAGCACAGGTAGTCAAGCAGAAGATGCAGCTAGCGAGAAGGACGACACGCGGTGCGTCCGAGGGATGAGGCGTTGCGAAAGAGTACGCTGGCGGACGAGAAGAAAGCGTGCGGTGGTTCCGAGGGACGAAAAGCCGGAGTGAAAGACTGCTAGAGGAGCAAGAGACACAGCTAGCGAGAAGGTCGGCACGGGGTGCGACTGAGGGACAAAGACTACGGATGAGTACGCTGGCGGACGAGAAGGAACCATGCGGCAATTCTGAGGGACGAAAAGTCGGAGCGGAAGCCTGCTCGAGAAGACCGGAAGTTGGGTTCGGGTGAACCCTATTCTGAATGGCAGAGATCACCCAAGCGAGCGGAAGACTCGGTTTAAGGCGAACAGAGCCGGAGCAGAAGACCCGGGATAGAAAAAGTCAACATAGTTGACTTTTTTGTTCCGGCGCCCGGAGCTGTCCGGGCGCCCGGAGTTGACTTTTTGACCGGATCGAGTTTTGACTCGATCTGAACTGTGGGGGATAAAGTTTATCCCCCCCAGGGCGCGCGGAACCCTTAGGACGCCCCGACCAAGGCTATAAATATAGCCTTGGTCCAGAAGCTTTTCAACGAATTCAAGAATTGTAATTCCAACGCTTGTGTGCTTTAAGTTTAGAGTTGAGCTTATGTTTCTGTGCTTAAACGTTGTAAGAGGCTTCTCCACCCGAAGGAGTTCTTAGTATGATCATTTTCCTTGGATTAACAACCTCCCCGGTTGTAACCAAGTAAATCTCTTTTATCTCTTACTTTTAGTTTACTTGTTTAATTTATTTATGCAAGTGTTTTGTTGAGAGTTCGAGAAGGGTTGGTTTTTATTTTTGTGTTTGCAGGCTATTCAACCCCCCCCCCCCCCTTCAAGATGGCCGCCAACGGTCCTAAAAGAAGTAACGACGACACTCCCATCATCCGAGCGGTAATCACTAACTATACTATTCACTGAATCTTCGTTGGCACAGACAGCTCGATGAATATAATTTTTAAGAAGGCGTTTGACCAGCTCCAAATCGACCGGGGTGAGTTGCTGCTAATGACAACCCCACTGTACGGATTTACTGGCAATGAAGTTCTGCCGATCAACCACACGAGGTTAGCTATATCGCTCAGGGAGGAGTCACTCAGAAGGACAAGGACCACAAATTTTATTCTGGTGGATGCTCCCTCAGCATACAACATGATTTGGGGCAGACCGGCCCTTAATGAGTTTCGAGCGGTAGTCTCCACCTACTGCTAGAAGATCAAATTCCCGGTGGAAGATCGGGTGGGAGAAGTCAAGGGTGACCAGTTGGCTGCTCGGCGTTGTTATGTCGAGATGGTCAAGATCAAGGTGAGGTCCGCTTAGAAAACACCCTGGCTGGAGGTAAGCGCCATAACTGAAAAGCCCCTACTTTGGTGTATGAAGAGAAGGAAGAGGTGCAGATCCACCTGAGCTGCGCGGAAGCTACTACCTTCATAGCTGCCCATCTGGAGGCCAAGAAGAAAGCCGAGCTGATCGCGTGTCTCCAGCAGAACCACGATGTCTTCGCGTGGTCGACACACGAGCTTCCGAGAATCTCTCCTAGAGTTGCGCAGCACTAACTCCATGTCCGACCGGACGTTCGACGGGTGAAGCAGAGAAAGAGAGATTTCAGCGCTGAACAAAAGCTCATCATCCGGGCGGAAATCGAGAAGGTCCTGGAGGCCGGTCTCATACGGGAGGTTCAGTTCCCGAGCTGGCTCGCAAACGTGGTGCTGGTCTACAAACCTGGCAATAAGTGGCGAGTCTGTATTGACTTCCGGGACTTCAACAAGGCATTCCTGAAAGACTTCTATCCCCTACCCAGGATCGACCAGATGGTAGACTCCACTGCCGGGTGCGAGCTGATATGCATGTTTGACGCATACCAAGGGTATTATCAAGTGTCGCTCGCTTGGGAAGATCAAAAGAAGGTTAGCTTCATCACGACCGACGGAACCTACTGTTATAACGTTATGTCATTCGGACTGAAGAATGCAGGAGCCACCTACCAAAGGCTGATGAATAAAGTGTTCCGGGGTTAGATCGGCCGGAACATGGGGGTATATGTCGACGACATATTAATCAAATCCCTCCGAACTGCTGACCTCTATACAAATATCAAGGAGACCTGTCAGACACTCAGGACATACAGAATCAAGCTGAATTGCAACAAGTGTATGTTCGACGCAAGAAGTGGGCGTTTCCTGGGCTACATCGTCACCGAACGCGGCATTGAGGCGAACCCCAGCAAAGTAAAGGCCATGCAGGATATGCCACCACCAAGAAATTTGAAGGAAGCACAGAGGCTCACCGGTCGGATAACCGTCCTATCACGGTTCATTTCTAAGTCGTTCGACCGAAGCCTGCCCTTCTTCAAGATCCTACGCCAAGCTACCAAGTTTCAGTGGGACAAGAAGTGCGACTGGGCGTTTGAAGAACTTAAAGTGTACCTTAATTCGTTGCATGTACTTGCTAAACCCATTGCCGGCGAGCCGCTTCGAATTTATCTGTCTTCGACTGAGCATGCAGTCGGCTCGACACTAGTCAAGCAGAACGACGATGAGCAGCCGGTGTACTTTCTTAGCCATATATTGAAGGATGTTGAGTTTCGCTACACTGGTCTTGAGAAGTTGTCTTACGCGTTAGTACTTATCGCTCGGAGGCTCCGACTTTACTTCCTCGCACACTCAATCATTGCTATGACCAACAGCCCCCTGGGGAGGGCCCTCCTCAATCCTGAAGCTTTCGGACGGCTGATCAAATGGACAACGGACTTTAACGAGTTTGACATTCAGTATCAACCCTGAACGGCCATCAAAGCGCAGTCCTTGCTAGATTTTGTCACAGAAGTACAAAATCTTGAACCAAAGGCTGCCTGGAAGATATATATGGATGGGTCGTCCACTCGGCAGGGAAGAGGGATCGGCATACTGCTGATCTCCCCCTAGGAAGAGCGGATGCAGCTGTCCGTTAGGTTGAATTATTAGGCTACCAACAATGAAGCTGAGTACGAAGCGCTTATAGCCGGGCTATAGGCCGCTCGGTACGTCGGAGCCCTCAAAGTCCTAATTCATTCGGATTCACAACTAGCCGCTCAGCAGCTGGCCGGGTCATTCGAGATAAGTAACGTACGGTTCAAGC